>NC_057393.1:3010265-3035265 GCF_019320065.1 Cervus canadensis | reverse complement strand
AGGGGAGACCACTCGGCCACACAGAGGAAGGCAGCACAGCGCGGGGGCCGTGAGCCATCAGAGCCCTCACACAGGACCACGCGCCCTGTCCAGACGGCCAGATGCACAGAGAGGAAGAGCTCGCGGTGGCCAAGGCTCGGCAGGGCCGGGAGCGGGAGAGGGGCTGCTGACGGACGCTTGGGCGCTTCTGTCGTGGAACGTTCTCCATTAGTGGTCACACAGCCTTGCGACCCTCCTAAGAACCACTTAACTGTACACTCGAACGGGTGGATTTCAGGCTGTGTGAGCTACATTTGGAGGCACATGCACGCCCGCCAGGCTCGTAGCCAGGGAAGGCCTCTCGTGGTCTGACTGCTGTCAGAGGGGAGTCTGGCACTTCTGTAAAAGAACAGAGGCCGCAACTGGGGTGAGCAGGCCCCCAGCTGGGGGAGGGGCCTGGGAAGAGACCCCCCACTCAGGAAGGATCCGCTGCCACCCCCAGTCCCCACGGAGGCATTTTTAACTCCCGGCTTCTCAAGGTGAATAAAGAAGAAAAGCAAGGCGCTAAGTCAGAGCCTTTAAAGACAGTGCCAAGGTCAGTGTAAATACTGACACGGCCAAGGGTCCCTGAGCACAGCATCCCGGGTTATGTCTCTCAAGCAAAACAGTCCTGTTTCCTCCCAAGGGGCCCCCCAAACCCCCAAACATGTGGGGCTCAGAAGGCCCCTGGGACCTTGCCCACCCCTAGGCCCTGCCACCCTGCCCAGATTCGCGCCCCCCAGCTCCCCCACCCCGGGCTCAAGCCCTGCCCTGTGCCTGGAGACCCTGATCTGCCTGGAGACCCCCGATCCATCTAGAGACCCCTGACCTACCTGGAGACCCCCGACCTGCCTGGAGACCCCCTGACTCGTCTGGAGACCCCCCGATCTGTCTAGAGACCCCCCTGACCCACCTGGAGACCCCCCGATCCGTCTAGAGACCCCCCCTGACCCACCTGGAGACCCCCTGACTCGTCTGGAGACCCCCCGATCTGTCTAGAGACCCCCCTGACCCACCTGGAGACCCCCCGATCCGTCTAGAGACCCCCCCTGACCCACCTGGAGACCCCCTGACTCGTCTGGAGACCCCCCGATCTGTCTAGAGACCCCCCGACCTGCCTGGAGACCCCTGACCATCTGGAGACCCCCCGATCTGTCTAGAGACCCCCGACCCACCTGGAGACCCCCAACCTGCCTGGAGACCCCCCCATCCGTCTAGAGACCCCCCAACCCACCTGGAGACCCCCGACCTGCCTGGAGACCCCCCGATCCGTCTAGAGACCCCTCCGACCCACCTGGAGACCCCCTGACTCGTCTGGAGACCCCCCGATCTGTCTAGAGACCCCCCCGACCCACCTGGAGACCCCCTGACTCATCTGGAGACCCCCGACCCGCTGCTGAGGTGCAGCCCGCCCGCCCCAGGCAGCCGTATCTGCAGGGGCTCCTCCCACAGCCCCGAGCCCCTTCCAGGACTTCCTGGCTGTTGCTTCTCATCCTCATTCCTGAGCAGCCGGAAGGGGCCCTGGACGTGGCCGAGGGCGGCCCGGAGCCAGGCCCCAGGCTGCCCGCGTGAAGCCGGCTGGGTCTCCTAGGGAACCTGGGAAGGCACGCCGCACCCCCAGCACCTACGAGGCGCAGGTGGTCTCTGGCCCTCCCTGGTCACCTGCAGAGAACCCGGCCCAGGTGGGCCTCAGGGGGACGCCGGCCACGGGAAGCCACAGGTCAAGGCCCAGCTGTGTGGACACGTGGCCTCCGCACTGCCCCCGACGCCCAGCTCCCCTGAAAGACCACTGCTGCCCACGGCGTTTCCTGAGCACTGGGGGGCCAGCGGTTGGGGAGGCGGGGGGTGGGCGGCGTCCAGGACCCGGGCCGTCTCCGGGGGGCCTGCAGCCCCAGCACCTCATACCCTGTAGCTCGTGCTAACGGGTCAGCTTTCAAAACCGCCTCCGTGTCGCCAGCGACGAGCACACGCGGCAAACCGCCTCCAGCCTGGGGACCGTGTGGCCGGATGCCGCGAGGGTCACGAGCGCCCCGCATGCGTGGTCATCCCCACGGGCTCACGGGCGTCCTGTGCTGGGGACGTGAAGGAAGGGCGCCGGGCTGGTTCTCAGAAGCGGGCGGAGGTGACGGTTGGGCCTAGAGCAGCCGGCTGGCCCCGGGGCCAGGCACACGGATTCTGAGCCTGGGCGGGACAGCCGCGCCACCCCCAGGGCTGAGACACGGAAAGGTCCGGGGGAGTCCCAGGCAAGGGGCGTCCCTCGGGAGGATGAAAAGGGCTGAAAAGATGGGACGAAGTCCGGCTGAACTCCCCCACCTCCAGGTGCTCAAAGGCCCTGGCTGTGGTCCTCGGTGGTCAGCAGGTGCTCGGGGTGGGAGGGGGTCAGGCCCATGGGAGGCTGGCCCACCAACAGGGATCACCATGTCGGGAGCTGGGGTCTCCACACATGGAGGTGCAGGCAAGGGCCCTCGGGAGAGTTGGGAAGGGCGGCATCGGGAGGGCAATGATGGACCTGCCGCCAGGCTGCACCTTTAAGGAGCATCCCCCAGAGACAATCCGCGTCCACCAGTCCCGAGATGGGCAGCGGCCCACAGTCTCCATGGGAGACTGTGTGTCTCACACTCAACACCCTCAGTGAGGAGTCTTCTGGAGCGCACGCGCCCGCCACATGCACCCAGGGCCCTCGTGCAAGCCAGTGACTACAGGCTCCTTAAGAGCATTTAAAAACGTCTGTGTGTGTGTTTCTGGGGGTGGAGCACACAGCTCACATCCCTGATGAAGGCGTTCCAGGTGTTGCTGCTTTATTGAAAAGCCATCCTAAGAAAGAATGATTCAGCTTGCACTTTTTATGGAATACAACTGAATAAAAAAGGCCCAACCAACTCAAATGAGTTTTTTAAAAAATGTCCTTTTTGTCAGGTTGAGCTTTTGAGATCCAAGCCTCAGCCTAGAGCCTAAAGTGAAAGTCGCTCAATCGTGTCCAGCTCTTTGCCACCCCATGGACTGTATAGTCCATGGAATTCTCCAGGCCAGAATACTGGAGTGGGTAGCCTTTCCCTTCTCTGGGGGGTTTTCCCAACCCAGGGATCAAATCCTGGTCTCCCGCAATGCAGGCAGATTCTTTACCAGCTGAGCCACCAGGGAAGTCCCAAGACCTTCCCCAAAGGTTTCAAATGAAAACCTGGGCAGCCCTGGACTCCAGGGTGCGTCCACTCACAGGGACGTGGAGCAAGGAGGCCCGCGGCCCCTGTGAGTTCAGACAGGACTGTTCTTGTTCCTTCTCTCCCGGGACCACAGGCCGGCCTGCTGCTTCTGCTCCTGGTCAGCAGAAGGCCTGCAGCTTCCTTGGTGGGCTCTCCACTGAGAAGGCTGATCATCCAGCCGCTTCCTGGTCTCCCCTGGGTGTGCACGGCTTTGATCTGCGCACCCCTCCCCGCTGCCTTACCCCGCTCTCCCGTCGCTCCCGTCACTCCCCTGGGCTTTGAGAGCAGCCCCAGAAGCAGGTGGGCGCCCTGACAGACCAGAGACGCCAAGTCAAGTCCCAAACTCGCCCTGTCCCCGTGGGGCGGGGGGCTGGAGGCCGAGGGGAACCCGTGACCCCTTTGTCCTCCGGGAAGACGAATGGCTGTCTCCTTTCGGCTCCATGTCGTCAGGTTCGGTGCTGAGAGTCAATACCTTCACCTTGACGTGGAAACTTCCTGATTTATCAGCCGGCTCCCCTCCCGGGTGAGCGCGGCCCCGCCACGCACAGCCATCGGGCTCCGGGAAGAGCAGCCTGTGGTCACAGCACTTGGAAAACAAGCAAAGCCCCTCTGATGACAGACAAATGTGTCTTGTTAGCAACTGCCCAAAAGCGCTTGACTTGTACTAATAACAAAAAGGCCATGCTGGTCACCGTGGGTCCAAAGACGAAGCACCCTGTCACCAGCCTGGTTGGGAAATTAGCAAATAATGTTCTTTTCCTTGATAAATGGGTGACAGCTTCCTCTCACCAATCATTTCTAACATTTTGATGCATGCCTATGATCCCACTGGAGGAGCAGAAAAGTTTACTGGCCCTCAATTCTCAGATGATGAATGGAGCGCCTCTAAATGTGCGATTTCTGGATGAGGTATAGTTCATTTTAAGCAATCCTAGTAAATGGGTGTCACTGATTAGGACAAATCGCCTACTTGTGCAACGGCACACACGGCGTGTCTCCTCCTCCGGCCTCCTCCGAGACGGCGGGCGAGGGGACGGCAGGGGCCCGGGGGCCTCGCCGCCCGGCTCCGGAGAGGGACGCGGGGCTGGGCGGGCGTCCCCCACGCCACGCCGCGTGCTGGCAGACTCGCTGGTCGCCTTCTGCTCCAGAGCGGGGGCGCACCGTGCAAACGACCCCAGGGGGCCTGCCCCTTCCTCCGTGGCCCCGAGGAGCCCCACCAGTGGCCCCAGAGACAACTGGGGGTCTCCACACCATCCCCGCCAACAGGGACAAGTTCATCCCCTGCCCCGGCTCGCGGTCAAGGACGAGCAAAGGTGGGTGGGGCGGCTGAGACACCCTGCTGGAGTCGGGCGCCGTCTGGGGGCCCTCTCAGCTCTTGGGCCCTGAAGGGGTCTTCCCAAGCTGCTTTTCCACTTGACCACCCTCATGTTACAAGCAAGTCTGTCTGTCCTCCGGGGCGGCAGAGCTTGCCACTGACACCATCCGACTGGCGAGCGGGGACCAGCAACGGCCCTGGGTCTACAGGGTCCCCGCTACAGCCAAGAACACCCGGGGAGCCGCTGAGCGCCGCTGGGCCTCGAATCACAGACAGGATGGGGAGCCCAGGAATCACAGACATGGGCTGAAAGCGTCCCCCGAACCCCAAACCCGAAATGGAAACACCTCCCCCACGTCTACCTCCATGGTCAAAAACCGATCACCAAAATCATCAGGTAGCTTTACACTGAAGGGGAAGGAAGGCGTGAGCAAGCAGTTTAGCAAAGTAAAAATAGTATGATTGGTGGGAGGCAATTAGGAATCGCCCGTTCTGTGGACACAAGTAATCTGTTTGAGAGGCGCTGGGCTGGGAGACAGCGGGTCGGCACGGCGGTGGCCAAAGGGTATCGACTCAGCTGCGTGTCAATGGCTGTTGACAGTCACGTCTGAACGCACACACAAGAACTTTAAAACACTTCAGAAACGCCCACGCCCTTCGAGAGGCGGGGCCAAGTGTGGGTTAGGTAGCGGAAGGCTGCCAAAGGACGCAGTGGCCCCGGGGAGGGCCAACAGCCAGCCCTGCTGCCAGACAGCTCCCGAGACAGAGCAGTCGCCCCCACCCCGCCCCCGCCCGACAAGTCGCCAGTTTTAAGCCGAGTCCCTGGGAAAGGTCCTGATGCTGGGAAAGGCTGAAGGCAAAAGGAGAAGGGGGTGGCAGAGGATGAGACGGTTGGATGGCACCACTGACTCTAGGGACATGGGTTTCAGCAAACTCTGGGAGGTATTCAAGGACAGGGGGCCTGGCGTGCTGCCGTCCAAGGGGTCGCCGAGAGTCAGACACGACGGAGCGGCTGAACAACAACAAGAAATGATTTTTTTAAAATAAGAAGGAAACAAACACCATGTCAGGAAGGACGAAAACTGCGGGCAGTCACTGGCTGAGTGACGGTCTCGTGTCTGCACGGCACATCTCCGTGCAGAAAGCGGCCGTCTTCCTGTCCCCGTCTCGTCCACGCTCGGCCGCCGAGCCCGGGCCCTGCCACTCCAGCCCTGGCACGGGCTCTGCCGCCATCCTGCTCAGTGACTGAACTGGCTGTGCCCATGGCAGGCTGCATGCTGACGCCTGGCCGTTTGTGATAATTCCTTTAATTGAGCAAAAGAAATCTCTAAACTGAGGAGGGGGGTGGTCAGCCACACACTCGGGCGCAAGAGGGCTACAGGAAGGGCCCGCGGCGGCCACCCGGTGCCCCGTGGAACCTCGCCTGCAGGTCAGGCCGCCGCCACCCCGCTCCCGCCCTTCCGTGTCACAGGGAACCCTCTGCCAAACGGACACGCTGGGAAAAGGGACGCTTGTGATTGTGCGAAAGCACCTCACGCTCGCAAACGCTGTCTGTAAAAGCAGTTTTCCCTCAAACATAATTTCAATTAGAAGCATACAAATTCCAATTTGTCTTAATCGAATAACACCGCAATGCTTACATTCTAATTAAAAAATAATTTCTTTTATTGCTCTGAACAACTCGATGTCTTTCTACTGGCTGAAATTATAAACGTGAGACTGTTCTCTCTGGCCACGGAGTTTCTCAGGTAGGATATTCCGGGACTATTTTAATTATTATTAAACGAGCAAACGATCCACTATTAGACAAATATTAAAACAAGCATTGCACTCAGTTATTAATTTGCACTGTTCACTTTTAAATGCAGCAAATATCTCATTAATTTAATTTTAGGTGCCCACCCGTTTATATTGCATTTTACAGTCTGGAAGGCAATTTACTATTAACTGGCAATTACATACAGAGTGATTGTTAATTCTGCTCCTAAGTGCTAGCCGCTTGAAAATTGTTCTCTCTCTCTAATTTTTGACCTTCTTGCAACAGGGGTGAGGCGCGCTGGGAATATGAAGGACTGGTGCGCAGGAGCCGGACATGTCATTGTGACTCGTTCTTTTAATTCACCGTGCTAATCAACTGCACTACCGCCGCCTCCCAAGGTGATTCTGCCTTTACCAGGGCTGAGAGCAGCCGGCAAAGGGGCCTGGCCGGGTGGGCTCGGCCTGCCCCCGCCGCACACCCACTCTGGGCTGACGCATCGGGTCTGGTTCAGAAGAATCTGGGGTTTCTCAGCTGCTGTAAACAGCTCGTTTAGACCTTGGCCTCTGGCAGGGGGTGGGGGGCCTCCTCGCCCCCAGGCCTGGCGGCCTCACCCAGGAGGGCTCAGGGGTGACACGTCCCCGTGGGCTAGGCCGGTGATGGGAGCCAGACGCCCAGGGGATGGGGCTGCCCGCAGGGTGTCCGGCCTCCAGGAGGGCTGGCGCAGCCTGCGGAGGAGAGCAATTCCCCATGATTGCGCCTCTGTCCCGTCAACTCCAGGGCAGCACAAATCAGACAGAAGCTTCCAGGTCAGACAGGTTACGACCCCACCTTCCCTCCGCTCCCGGAGAATGCAGGGCCCCCTAGCCCTGACGCACGTTTGAAATGTATATTCCCGTTAATGATGGGGGAGGCGTAGACAAGCCCCCAGCAGGAGGGGGCCTGGCTCGCTGAATGGCTTCATTGAAGCATCCATTCACGGGAGAACCCTTTGTGGAGGAAACCCCAGAGCCTTGGACTGCTGGGACCCCGAAACGTTGGGTCTGAGAAGCCCCCTCACCGTGGTGTGGACACAGCATCGGCTGCAGAAATGGAAGATGGGCACTGGGACATGGGTGTCCCTGGAATGGACTCGGGGACACTCACTCCTCCGTGGGCAGGGGGCCTCTGGCCAAGCAAGATTTTCTGCCCTGCTGGGGGCAGCCGGCTAGGGAGAGCCACCCCAGCTTCACCTACCACCCCCCATGGCACCCGAGTGGCTGGGCCTTGGCCCCAGGACACCCGCTGCCCATGCCGCGGTGCCCGCACACCCTCCCTGCAGCCCTGACGCCCAGCTCACAGCTCCCCTGCCGCAGGGGCTGCAGTCTCCCGTAGCCCCTGGAGCGCTTAGAGGAACCAGGCCTTCCTGCCGTCCTGTCTCTTCTGAGTCAGCACCCTGACCACACCCTGAGGGTCTCTGCACCCAGAGCCCACAGGTCAAGAACTGGGCATCTGGAGACCCGCGGCGGGCACAGCCGGGAGGCCAGACAGGCTAACTTGGGGGGAGGGTCCCTGTCCATCTGGGGCGGGGCTGGGTGGTCCCACTGTCTACAGATGTCCCCACCCCCCAGTGCCTGGCCCGACCCAGCACCCACATGGCCCGTGGCCACTCAGAGGCCACCAGCAAATATACATCTCTTCCTCCAAGGGACCCAGACGCCTCAGGTCACACACGCACCCAGGGGGCAGCGGAAGCAGGGGTCAAGGGTCCCCCAGGCCCCCTGGGCAACACCAGGCGGGGTGGAGCGGGGCACCCACTGCCCATATCCTGAGCTCACGGCCAGAAACCCAGCGGGGGTGCCCACAGGCTGGCAGTGGCCATGCAGAGGCGGTGAGCACTGCGGGGAGACAGCCCATCAAGGACCCTGCCCCCCCCACAACTGGCAGCCTCAGCGGTCCGTCCACCCAGAAGAGCCCCCGCCGTGGCCGCGGGTACGAGGCTCACAGGACGCCCCGGCTGCCTGCCCCGCTTCCCGGGTCTTTATTAATGCTGGGTGCCTCAGTGGGGGGCTGCTGTCCCTCATCTCCCAGTCTCACCAGGGGGCCTGAGCTCCCGCCCTGGAGGTGGGCATCCATCAGCGCCCGCTCCACTGTCCCTGGGCCCCAGGCGGCACGCACTGGCCACAGGGGCAGAAATGGCCCCTCCCTGCCCTGCTGACTCGCTCAGAGCTGCTCAGGGCCCAACTGGAGGCCGCCTCGCCCCGTCGAGGACTCAGGCGCCACCGCAGCCCAGGCCGTCAAGGGTCTGGGCGTCTCTGGACACAGCAGCCCTGCTCTCGGCCAGGACCCAAGTCCAGTGCAGGCCTGGGGCGACACTGGGCCGGCCGGAAGAACTTACACTTCGCATCTGATGCATCCTAAAGGGGGCAGGGGGGTGAGTCACCTCCACTCCTTAACCCACCCCTGAGTGGAAGGGACCTCGGTTCTACCTCATCACCCACCCGCTGGACAGAGGAGAGGCCCACATCCCAGGGGAGCCCAGACCTGCCTCCTGGGCGCCCTGCATGGGTAATGGCACACGGTCAGACCCCGAGGCCCAACCCAGGCTCCCGCAGGGACCTCCCGGCCACCCTGACCAGGTGAGCACGTGGAGGCCACCCTGTCTGAGAACAAGCCCTCATCCCCCAGGGGCTCAGCACACAGAGCTCTCTCAGACGTCCCAGCCTCTGCGGGCGGCAGGACCAGAGGCCCCAAGGCGGACGAGCCCTATTCATTCTCAACAGCAGCCTTGGACGCATCGTGTCCTCCAAGCCGCCTGTGTGCAAAGCACTGCGGCACACGGCTTCCGGATGACAACCAGGACGTCAGAGGGGACCCTTCCTGGTGATGTCCGCGTGCCCAGCCCCGCAGAGAATTCAGACCCTCCATCAGCAGCTGGCTGGTGTGCGGTGTGAGGCTACAGGCCGGGCAGAGACCTGCTTGTTATCCACAGGTGTGGGTGACCTTGGGGACACGGCCTGACCTCTGGGACCTCATGGGGCAGCCACCCCTTGGATGCTGGGAACGTGGTGCCTTTACAGGTGAGATGGGCAGGACCACAGACGGGGCGAGGGGACAGGTCCTGCGGCCCCAGGGGTCTGCACCTGTTCACGGCGTCACAGCAACTGGTCAAGGACGCAGAGACTTCCCCAATGACGCCACCCCCTGGCTCACCCGCCCGTCCTCCCTGCAGAACCTGTGCAGGGCCCCCGGGGGCCGTGGCGAGGCCCTCCCGGATAGGGAAAGCTTGAAAGCTGGACTCACCGGTGTAGACAAACCGCCCCGGAGCACCTTTACAGAACTGCTTGGACTTGTAGGACAAGGTGACCTCGACGACTCCGGGAATGTGCCTCGGCGGGGTCTGGACGCGGATGGCGTGGGGCGTGATCAGCTACAAGAACCACACAGTGAAGAGGCCTTCAGCAGCGCTGGGCCTAAGAGGCGGACACTTGCCAGTTGGACACAATTACCAAAAATGAGCAAAATTGGACCATCGTCTTGGAATGCTCCCTCTGAGCAGTCACCCAGACTCAGGACCTACAGTTGTGCTTTCAGGGAAATGTCTGCAAATGATCCCGGGTGTAGTTTGCAGGAAAGGCCACAGGGCATCATTCATATGAAAATTGCCACCATATGTCTCCTTAAACCTGCTCCTAGTAATTCTAGCACTAATTGTTCCAGGGCACTCGGGACCTTCGACGGCAGGTTTGAAACCCCAGGGCTGGGGTAGTGGGGAGGGGGCCGAGTTCTGCACCCGCCCACCGGAAAAGCCCCTGCCTCGGGCGCACCGTCGGCTTCCAGAGGATGGGGCAGCGGGCAGCGCTGTCAACCGAGTGTCAGATGGTCCACGGACAAAGCCACGGCGGGAAGCGGACCGATCTCGCAGGCTTACCTCGCTCCACACCAACATTGTCCCGAACACGACTTGGAGCCCGTCAAAGAAGTTGTCTCCGATGATGATCACGGTCGCGCCCCCCGTGGTCCAGCCTTCGCTGGGACTGATGGCCTTGATGCACGGAGTGGCTGCTCACACAAGACAAGAGAACCGGACCTCAGCGCCCACCCCGCCGCCGCCACGCTGCCCGCCTCCAGCCACGCTGGGCACCGCGGGAGACGGGCGGGCGGCCGCTCCTCCGGGCGGCACGCAAAGGGCAATCGCAGAGCAGCATGTTGATGCGTTTAAAGCAAACCCTTAAATGTTTTATAAAGCAAAGGCCAAGCCACGGAATACTAGTGAGTGAGGAAAAAAAAAAAGAAAGCGGCTTGATATAGCAAATTATGTGTCAGGGCAAATATGACGATTACAAATGATTAAGCATCGCGTGCATGTGGCACGTCGATTTATCTGCTTTGCGGGCAGATCTGAGCAGAGTCAATCAAAGGCTGTTGGGGAGATGGAGGAGCGAATGCCTTGCATTTCGATTCCTCATAAGCAGCTAATTGGGTTGGGTTTTTTCCATCCGCGAACTTTGCCTTTTGGTTCAAAACTTCATTTTCCTCTGTCACTTCACAATTACTACTTTTCACTTTTCATCAGGGGAAAAAAAAAAATCAAAAGCACGATATTAATACTTTTGTCAAAGGTACACATTTTACATCTAATATTGTTTGTCGACAGGAATCCCCAGCCACTGGCCTGACCTCCCTTTGTCTCCGGAGCGCTCACATTTGCATGAGTTATTACAATGCTGCTGCTCGGGGCCTGCTGGGGGCGGGGGGTGGGTAGACAGACCGCAAGGGCGGGCACAGGGGAAAGACCAGGAGGCCCATTCTCCCAGCAGCCCTGCCTCGAGCCTGCGGAGGCCAGGCTGAAGGCCACAGCCTCGAGGAGGCAGCTTTGTTCCGGCCTCCGATCGGCTCTTCTGCACAGGGCTGGGGGCCATCTCCGCCACCTGAGAGGGTCTGTCATGGGCAGAGACCCCGCGCAGAGGGAGCTGATTGCTGGGGAGACGCGGGGTACGGCCCCCTGACCGGCAGGCCTTCTCTGCCAGGCTGGGCACCGTGGTCGGGATGCTGGGCCTCTCCGTCTGTATCTTTGGTACAACGGAGAAGAGGCCTGCGTGATGGGCGGCCACGTGGCCCCTGGTATCTGCCGGGTCTCCCAGCTGACGCGATCTGGACACGACTGCAGCCCAGACAGGAGGCAGCGCGGGCCTTAGGTCCTCCATGGACAGACAGGGGGAGCCCCCAGCAAGCCCTGGGCCCCCCCCCACCATGTCACCCTCATCCTCCCGGTGTTGAGGTGGGGCGGACGCTGAGGTGAGCGGGAGGTGGAGGAGCTCAACCCCTGGCCCGAGGGGCCCTCCCCATTCACCGATCTTCCACCGCTCGCGACAACCTTGGTGGATGTTTGTCCAAAACAGTAACTAAAGCTTCGTAAACACACGGCAGCTTGACCACGCGGCCCCCACCCGGCGCCTGCAGAGACGAGCCTCCGAAGGACGCCAGGGCCTTACTAGGCTGTCCATCCCGTGTGAGCCCCCCCACCCCCACCCGCCCGCCCCGAGTAGCTCAGCTCGAGATAAAGCACTGTTTTAGACTCGGGGTCAGGTCTGGCCGCACGTCTTCATAAGCAGGACTTCCCGGAAGCCTGCGCATGGCTCCCTGACGGGTCAGAGGCAGCGGCAGACGCGGGAGTTAATCACGGCAGGTACTGTTGTTGAGCCGGGCCGACAGCACCTTCCTTTGTTTGCTGTAATGTTGGACTAGCGGGGGCTCTATTTGCTCATCCCCGCGAGGCTCCCTCGGCAGCAGACGCGCAGAGCACACACGGGGAGCCTGCCCTTAACTAGCGCTGTTGACTTCATGCTAATAAGTTCATACAAATTTTCATTTCTGAGGCTTCCGAATGACATTTGCTTTTCTTAATTGCATGGAGAGCATTTGAAAAGGATCAGCTCTCTAAAGACTGACAAGTCCCCTCCAAGGGGGTGACCTTCATCAGCACAGCCAATTATGGCAAATAATTCACAAAAAAAAAAAAAAATTACAGTAAACAAATTTACTTTGGAGGTGAGAAAAGGAAAAAAAAAAAAAAAAAAACTCCAGGCTCTCCTGCCCGCACAGGAGATGGCTGTCTGGCAGCTGTGGCCCAGTGGAGAAGCCACAGCTCGGCTCCTCGGCAGAGAGATCCCGGGGCCGGCCTCGCCTCCTCCGCGGCGATAGCCATCTTCCTCCTGCCTGTATTTGCATACATTTCAATGCACACAGAGAGAGGGAACATGTGTTCAATGGGAACCATAGCAAAATGAATTACACAGACAGCGTCCGAGATCTAATGATAGACGTGCACAATACACTCGAGCAGATGACGGGAGCTGGCACCGCGGCTGAAGTCGGGCGAGGAGGAGCAGGGATGCGGCGGGAAGGGACCGCCCCCCAGCCCCTTCCCCCCCCACCCCCGTCTCCCTCGTGCTGGGGTGCAGCCCTGAAGACACCGCCTGGTCGGCCCACTCTTCCTTGTGGTCCAGACTCCCTCCAGGGGCCTCCCGCCCTGCTCATCTGATCTGCGCGGAGACCTGCTTTAACTCCGGGAGCCCCCCTCTCAGCCTGCGGGGGAGAAGGGCACCCCAGCTTTCCCCCACCCACCTTGGACACACACAGGAACGGGCTGGTCTGGGAACCAGGGTGCCCGACGCCTGAGGCCAGCACGGGCAACTCAGAAAGTGAAGGTGGATGCCACCTGAACCCCGAGATGCTGACTGAACTGTTGGGGTTCCCCGGCCTTTCTGTGGGGGCAGGGAGGGTTTCATCCAGGATTCTGTTAGTAAACAGCTTCCTGTCCTGGTTCCTGGTAATCAGCAAGCTCTCCCGAGTAACACCACAGCGCGTGTCACCTTCCCTGCATTCACAATATCGAGGCCCTCCAACAGGCCTAATCTTGCCTCATGAAGACTCCTTTGTTCTGCCTGCTAAAATGTCTTGTAATTGTGCTCGAGATGTCCAGATGGCTGGCTGATACTCCAGCTGATGGGATTATACCTTTTACCTCTCCTAGGGCCATCTGTTCCCTTAACTCGCTAAAGCCCCCGCAGCCTGGCTTCCGCCGTCCTCGCTGCATAAACCTAACCGCATTACGGCACTTGGCATGCAAATCGCCCTTGCTGCAGGCCGGGTGCTGGGCAGGGCCCACGCAAGGTTTAAACAGGGCTGGAGTCATTTACGAAGGGACAAGTGACAAGGGAAAAAAAAAAGAAAAGAAAGCGCGGGTTCTTCTGGGCCACGCTGGAAGGCAGCACGGTTGTTTTCCGTCGCTTGTGTTCAATACTGTAAATAATCTGCCTTGCTTTCTTGTGAGCTCAGAGGACGCGATGGCAGACATCCACGGCAGCAGGGGGAATTAGTTCACTTGGAAATCATCAGCGAGTGTGTACACACTGCTGGTGAATATTAGATGATTGGATAATGAGGTGTTAGCCAGGAGAGGCTGCAGAGAAGCCCAGATCTGTGCTTTCTGGGGGCAGCTCTTCCTTAAAGAATGCAGGCCCTGTTCAAAGCCAAGATGGCACCCAGTGGCAGCACCAACCAGGCAGAGGAAGACAGGGACTGACGCAGACTGGCCGGAAGTGAGCTTCCTAAGTGGCCTCACGGGGGGTCGGGGCAGCATCTCTCTTGGTCCCAGAGAGACCCCTGTCGTGCTGTGCGGGGCACCCGAGAACCGGCATCAGTTACAGAGCAGCCAACAGAAACCTCCCCCCTGACGGCAAATGCCTTTCTTAAAGACCCACATAGATCAGTTCTCAGAGTCACCCATTTGCATCTTTCACTTATGAGTCATTTTTGGGGGTGGAGTAAGATATTCCAATCTCTTGCAAGAAAGTGACTTAGTTTAAATGTTGATTAAAAAAAAAAAACCTGAAAAACCTAAAAAAAAAAAAGAAAAAAAAAATTTCAAGCCAGACTGCTTCTCCAAATAGCTCTTGATGAGTTGGGTTTTATCTCCAAGGTACCCACGAGTGGCCTTTATTTTCCTAAATGCTATATTTTCTGCTTACAGTCAAATGCTTTTTCATGCTACTTACAAAAATAAATACTGGTACTTTGCTCAGATCATAATAGCTCATTAGAGGAGGCTGATTTTGGACCCAGACTACAACCGAACACCAGAGGGCCGTGGGGCCATCCTGAACCTATCACGTTGCCAGCTCTGGCCCTCTGGGGAAGCAGGGACCGAGGACTAGGATCCAGCCTTCTTAATTGTGAACCTCATTAGTGATGGTTACTAAGCAAAACACACACCTACCTTCACTGCGGAGAAAGGAGATAAACAGTACGTCACAGATACTAATGACTCTGGCGCCCAGGGCGACCTTTAATTATTATATTTTTGTTCTCTTACACCTTAGTCATTAATGTAGAAAAACAAATTAGTTTATTTTTGTGGACTGCAGCAGATTCATAAGTTGTCTTCCAGTTCTGATGTCTGAATCGTGCTTCGTTCTGATGATCCGCACCGGATCCATCCGCTTTCCTGTGAGCAGTCTGTCTGCCCTGAACCCAAGACCTCAGTCTAGAGAGTCTGTCTTAAAATTGCTTAGTCTACGGGCTCTTTCTGCTCTGAAGAGTTTAATCATGCTGTTGTGTTTGCAATTCACTTAAAAAAGAAAACTCACATCGCTTTCCCCATGGCTCTTATTGGTCAGGGTCTCATGCTTCTCATGGACTCTTTTACCGGGGACCAGACTTTCCGTTGGGGGGGTGACACATGGAGGTACCTGCCCGTCCACACGGAGCAGGTGACAGGGTGGCTTGGAAAGGTCCGTGTCTGTGTTTCTGGATCCTGACTTACGAGCCTATCACCCTTACTGAACTTCTTCTCATTCAACAAGCAAAACAAGAAGTCCATCACTTGGCAGCATTTGGTACACATTTTATGCTGTTTTTTTTCTCGTTTCCTCCACTCACGCCCCCATGTGTGGACACAGACACACACACAGAGGCTCTCTCTCCATGGAGGGCCAGGAGGTCCCCGAAGCCCACGGGACCAGGATGTGAGCACCCCAGCAGGTGCCCAAAGCCTCAGGGATGACGCGGATGGAGGCTTACAAGAAGCCAAAAAAAAAAAAACCCCACATAAATTAAAACTTCAGGAAATGCTCTAAGCAAAAGAAAGCTTAGACACAGACCAACCAATAAAGTGAGGGCCATGGGGGTGAGGAGGGTGGGAAAGCCGAGCCCCCCGACCCCGCCAGCGAGGGAGGGGAGGGGAGGGGGCCGCCCCGAGGACGTGGGTCTGACCAGGGAGGGGCAACCGGACACAAAAAGAGGACAGGAAGGATGGCGCAGAGAAAAGGAAGCATGGCAAATAAAAGAAGACGCTAGCGTGTGCCTACCATTTTCCAGATAAGGAGGGGCCGTACCTTCTGACGGGTCCAGGCGGCGCGCCCGCCGCCCGTGCTTCGAGTTGTTGTGCACAAACATGTTGTCGGACACGGCCAGCACGTGGCCGTCCACGTTGACCGTGGTGGATACGACAACCTGCGGAGACAAGCACCGGTGAGACCCGGGTCAGGCGGGAGCGCGGCCCCGCCAGCCCCCGGCCCCCGCGACCGCTCCCGGGAGCCTCCTTGGAGCCACGGACGCACACTCGCCGCCTTTTTTGGCTAATGGGCTGGGTGGGTTGTTTTGTTGTGACTCAAGATTGCTTCTCTTCCAAACCCGCTGCACTAATTACAGTTTAATCTCTTATTATGCTAACAAGTGAATTCAATTCAGAGGGAAAAATTCTTCTTCGCCATTAGCTGCAGAAACACCCCTCCAGCCACTCGTCTTAAAGCTACTGTTCTGATTGATCTGTTCACATATTGATTAGATAGTTTATCTAATTAAAATGGGTTCACTGGAGACTGTCCTTCCTTGAGGAGTTGTGAGAATTCAGAGTTGCCCCTACTCCTCTCCCCACCCCACCCCCCCAAAAAAAGGCTTCATAAATCAGAAGCTGTTCCTATTGCCCACATTCTATCATCACATGAGCCCAGGTCAATGTCACAGTTACAGCCCGCATCTGGTAATGAACATTTTTGCATCTGAAAAGACTGAGCTGAATAGGAATAAAGTGGTTTCCGAGCAGGGAAAGTATCCTTTCTCAAGTTCACGGTGAGGAAGGCGAGGACCACTCTGTCCAGGGAACGAGCTTCCTGATGGAGGGATGACTCGGCCCTGATCCAGGCTCAGGCCCTCTCCAGGCTCAGTACTTCACAGGAGTAAGGGAGGAAGTCGCGCCGGCAGGGACAGCCTTGCTCCCAGGGACATCGTCCCCGGGGAGCTTGTGACAAGCACCCCAGAATCAGTACACCCGCCTAACTAACGACTCAGGAAATAGGAAATGACACCAGCCTTGAGATCCTCCTTGGACAGAGGGCTCTGCATAACGCATTAGGGGTGGCAGAGACGTGAGCCAGAGCCTGGATCTGGGGTGTGGGGAGCCCCGGTTCTTGTTCGGACAGCAGGGACAGCCAGCTCCACCGAAGAACCATGGCCTCACGGAGGACAGCTGGGCAGGTGCAGGGGCACCAGGAGGTGGGCACACGTCAAAGCCTGCCACACGAGGTGCTGAAAAGCCTCAGCCGTGGTGGACCTTAGTTAGCAAGGAGCCACACACGCAAGATGCAGGGGAGAGTTGGGGGGAGATGGAAGGGGGCAGGGCAGGGTGGCCAGGGGCTCGTGGGGGTTCTTCACACTTTCTGTGAAACTTTTCTGTAAACCTAAAATTGCTCTAAAAAAAAGTCTGCTAGTTTAAAAAACTGACAGATAAAACTGATTATAAGGAAAAGGCTTTCAAAAAGGCAAAGCTACATATTTATATGTCAAGGTATCTGTGAGTAACTGATTTCTTATAAAAGTCTCACGCCCCACAGAAGACGGTGAGGTAGGACGAGTACCCACCAGACCCTCCACTCCCCAAAGGAAGGGACCACCTTCCTGGACGGCCCTCTCTCGCTGTGGGTGCTGCCAAGATTGTGCAAGTCTCCAGGGCACAGGCCCCTCTGAGCTTCGAAATAATGCCAGCGCCACCGCCGGCATCCCCAGGTCCATCCCCAGGGGTGGCCCTGACCCCGCTCCAGGGCCACTAGTGGCCTGGCAGTCTTGATGCCAGGGTCACGCAGATGCCCTCCGGGCAGCCTGTCTGCCAGACCCCACCCTGGGCACAGAGGGGCCTCGACCAACACGCCCCCACGTGGGATGCAGAGACACAGAAGTAACCCCGAGCCACAGACCTGACCCTCTCTTTTCCTCGATTGTGGTAAGTTCAAGAAACAAGAAAGGATAAAAATAAACACACAAAAAGACACCATCTCTGCTCTGTCATCTATATAGGTCAGTCGCCAAGGGAAAAGCGTCGCAGAGCAGAGAGTGGGTGGGCTGTGTTCCGTCTTGCGGCCGGCCGGCCCCACCGTGCACCTACAGAAAGGTCCTGAGACTGAACGGGCTGGAAACGTGTGCAAGCCCTGACCTGCTGCTCAGCTCAGCTAAGCCTCCCGAGAGGCAGGGCGAGCAGCTCCAGAGACTGGAGGAGGCCCTTCTAGGAACTGCCGGCCCCACGTGTGCCCGACACTGCCTGTGGCCACTGCGGAGCCTCGTGTGACCTCCAGTCTACCTGAGGGACCGGTGTGGAGCCCCGTGCCCAAGGACAGGAAGCAGGCCCGCTGCCTGCAGGAAACACGTGACTCCTGCACGTGACTGTAGGCTGGCCGCCGGCTCCACCCCCTCTGCCTGCTGGGCTGGATGCCAAGACAGGGGTCCTGTGTTTCACCCAAAGACTGGAGCATCACTTACACTTCCAGAAAAGCCTTGAGTGATTTGATGGTAAACTAGTCTAAATGCCAAAGAAGAAGCATTTGGCAACACCCAGCCTAGCAATGGTCGCCCACGTTCTTCTCTGGCGGGTAAGGACCAGTTCTGTGTCCCGGCCCAGATATTTTTACGGTGTCAGTAAAGTAATCCATCCTGTGTGCTGAGCACCCTTCCCCCGAAGCCACCTCCCGGTCATTCACAAAGGTAAGAACAGTGTGAACGGATCATAATTTATCCAACTGAAAACCAACCGAACCCCAAACTAGCTCGCCATCTCACTCCTTGAGAGCCAATCCTGGGATCTGAGGCCAAGAAGAGGACGAGTCAGCCTGGGTGCAGGGACGCAGTCCAGCTCGTAGGCAGGGAATCAGCAGATTCCTGGGAGGAGGGAAGCTGACCAGCAGGAGCATCCCGCAACTGAGGGAGGCCAGCCTGGAACAAGTCCAGCCCCCCCCATGAGGCAGCCCCTCGGTCCTGGAAGGGGACCCCACGTATTACCCAGCAGTCCTCCCCCATGACAGACTAAGCCATCCCTAAGGAAGATCTTCAGTGTGGCCCCCAAAGTCTAACCAACCAAGTGAGGAATGAGTGAGGGAACAGACTAAGTGAGATGCTAACCTTAGGAGGACTTGACTTGAAAAGATCCTTCAAGTCTCTCTGGAACACACTCATAGGACTGACCATGGTTGAATGTAAGACAGACTCCAACCTAACCTACAGCTCTGATTCCTCTGATTTTGGGGTACCCTGCCGCCTAACATGCAGCGCCAGGCAATGTGCCCACCGCAATGTACACACACACACACCCCCTCATCACAGCAGAAACGCACATCATTTCCAGAGCAGACTTCACTCTGTCATGTCTCAACGGGCTCCATGGCTCTGGCCAACGCAAGGTGCCACATCATTTCAAAGCATTCGATGTAAAGGTTCTATCAAATGAACCCATCCTGGTTTGCACCCAGGCCCCTGAGAACTACACATTGACTCCCAAACCACCACACAGCAGAGAACTCGACTTGCATATTGCAAGTGCAGACCGCGGTCCAGAATCGCGTACCTGGAATCTTCGCATGTCCCGGGGGTTGCCTGCATTCTTCAAACAGTTCTGATTGCACTTGAGGAAAAACTTTAGAAAGAATCTACAAAGATACAAAAAATGGATATTTGTTAGGATTATGAGACACAGACACAAAGTTTTTGAAAGGTACTCTTGCCTGGGGAGCCGGGGAAACGACCCCACGCCATCTGCCGGCTGCCCTGTAGGGGGCGATAGAGAGCGAGCCGGGGGCCGCCAGGCAGGCACCCCCAGGTCCAGTGGCCAGTGTCCACTGTCTCCACGTGCGGAAGGAGTGACTTACATTTGTCTTGATGCCTGGGGCTTTTCCAAGCTCTAAAATAACAACTGTGACTTAGATTGGCCATTTCTCACCTGGATCTTGGCACAACCATTAACCCCTGGGGACCTGTCCACCCTAGAGAGGGCTGCCAACTTCAGCAAATAAAAACACAGGATACCTAGTTAAATCTGAATTTCAGATAAACAACGAATAATTTTTTGGACAGGCCTGTCCCAAAGCATGCATGCATACTCAGTTGCTCAGGCGTGTCCAACTCTTTGTAACCCCATGGACTGTAGCCCACCAGGCTCCCCTGTCCATGGGATTTTCCAGGCAAGAATACTGGAGTGGGTTGCCATTTCCTCCTTCTGGGGATCTTCCCAACCAGGGAGCGAACCTGCATCTCCTGTGTCTCCTGCCTTGGCAGGCAGATTCTTTACCATTAAGCCACTTGGGAATCCCAAAGGATATATCTATCCTTAAAAAAAAAAAAAAATTGTTTATCCGAAATTCAAATTTAACAGGGCGTGAATTCTACCTGGCAACCCAATCCTAGGGGCCACCACTGCGTGGGTTGCCACACTTTTAAAGGAGAGTTTTTCAAGTTACAATAAGTACACATCTTAAGAGAAAATAGGGGATGCTGTTTTCGGGCGGTGATATCTGTGAAAGGCCTACGTGTGGTTTTAAGGGACTGATCAAGGCCCCCCAGGTGTGTCAAGGAAATGCTCGCTGTCCTGGTTGGAGAGCAAGGCGGGACGTGGAAACGGTTCTGCTCCCCAGCAAGGCCTGGTCTTGTTCGGAAGCATGACATTTCAGGGGTCCCCAAAGTGTTCTGAATGCTGTGACAAAGACATCACCACCTTGTCCTCCCAACGCCCACATGCTCTGAGATAGACTTGGACACCCTGACTTGTGATAGAGGCGCACAGACCCCGGGAGGCCTGGCTGTACCCCCAGCCGCGGGAGAACGGGGGGTGTCTCCTTTCAAGAAAGCCAGGGGTGTCCTGAGCCCAACAAAGCGGGGGCCTCAGGGCTGACACACATCCACACGGCCATCAACACTCATCTTCTCCATTTTCCTCCCGAATCTCAATGTTCCACTGGATGATGACCCAGTTTTTACGAAGCTTCATGTGATCGCCTTGACTTCAACCTGAAAGCCAAGGTTCCTTGCAGCAGCTTATCGTCTCAGAAAATAAAGAAGATCCAGGAGACGAGATTCGCGTCTCCCAGAGTACCCGGGACGACTTTCCACCAGAGCAGAGGAACACCCGACTGACTGGCGGGGAAAAAGAATAGTGGCCACTTAATTAAATTTCCTTACATCCCGCGCGGCCTCGCTATTTTAGGCCGGAATTTACATCTTTTATTAACTCTCCTCACCTATACACTCAGCTCGCCGCGCCTCTGAACACCATCTGCCATCACGTACAGTAAGCCACCCGGCCGTCCACCCACCAATTTCTCCTAACAACCACTGTGCAATTAAGCTCCACGCGCTCCGCAGCGAGGTAAATTAGGCGCACCTGCGGCCACCCCGCGCCCAACCGCATCACGAAGGGCCTAACAAGGTGAGGGCGTCACCGAGTCACCGTCCTGTCAGGCAATTAGGTTTCCACTTTGGGGACAGCCACTCCGGTGCAATTACTCCACACATTACCACCCGGCTCATCTGCGGAGCCGGCCGGGGGAGCCCTTCATCCGGGGCCTGATCTCCCCGCTCCAGAGCGGGTGTCTTCCAAGCCCTTGCTGTCTCTTTAGCCCGCTCGCCCGTTCACCTCCAGGGGGGCAGAGTGGGCACCGAGCTTGCACGGCCACTCCATGTGCAGTCACCAGGGGCCTTGACCGCTGGCTGCTCCAGAGAGGGGCAGAGTGGGGTGCTGGGCCCCGGAACCATCCCAGACGTCTTGGGGCTCCACTGTAGAACGGGCGCACAGTCACACACGCTTACACATGCTGGACATGTAGGCAACAGTAGGGTTTTTTCCAAGTTTCTGAAGAGCAGCGAAAGCACCTGGGAGAGACCTGCAGGCCTGAGTGTGGGGCCTGCAGAGCAGGGCTCCTCCCCAGCGTCCGGCCTCAAGTCACTCAGGCGAAGCAAGGCCCAACACGTGTGGGGACAGACAAAGGAGGAAGAGGAGGCCTGCACCCAGTTTCTGCCCTTATTCCTGTTCCTGGAGGATTCATCAGGCCTCCCCGAGGTGGGCGGTCCAGTCCAGCCCACGCGTGGCTGCTGACCCCACCCACCCAACCGGCCCAAGTCCCCACCCAGCGCGGGTCTCCACCGGCAGGGGCTTCCTGCAGTCTGGGGAGGCTGAGAGCAGAGGCACATGTGAGGTCGAATGGTAATTCTCATCCTTTACTCAATTACCCTTTAATTGGCTTTTTCCTAAGGAATATCTGACAAGCACTTTACATATCTCACTTCTAGAGTCTGGTACACAAAGGATTTAATACTCTTGTTATGAAAGGAAAAATCTTTCCTATGTCAGAAAATCTTTGGCTTTAACACCAATAAACTCTTTATTACTGCTAACCATGGATTTGCTGCTGGATGGCGAAGAGGCGATAAAAATTCTAACCTGTCATTAGTACATTATGCTTAATTGTGTACAGTGTGTTCCCGGTTGCATCTGTTGGCCCATCATCAAAATGACCATTATGTACACTAATTCCCTGACCCTGTCTTTATTTCCCTAAAGAGTCATCATCTTTCACAGTAGGTACCAGAGTAAATCAAGCTTGAAATATGGGCTTTATTTACTTGTTTCTCCCAGGCAGGAGGGGAAGCGGCAGCTCAGGGCACATTGCTACACGTCAGTCGAAACTCCCCGGCAATATTCTGCTCGCAAACTGCGTGCAAAATCCTGGACAAGTTCTCAGCGGCGATGAGAAGGGGGAAGGTGCGGGCGCGTGACTCTGGACATCGGGTTTCCTCTTTTAGAGCCAGCAGGGATTAGGCGAGGGGCCCCATGGGTGAGCCCCTCTGGCGCTTAGGCGCGCTGAAAACAGCAGGCGCCTCTCTCAAGAGCATCATCCTATGAGGGTGGGCCCGGGGTCCTCCACCTGGGGGCGGCGAGGGCAGGGCTGCGGGCCCAGCCCCTGAGAGCGCCAGTCTGAGCTCGAGAGCCCAGGCCGCCCGCCCCTCTGCAGGGACGGTTCCGACGCCGCTCGGCAGGGCTGCGCCCTCGGCAGAAGGTTCAGCGTGGTCTCCGGGCATCACTGCCGCGTCCTCGCCAACGGTACCACCGGAAGTGCTCGCGGCGCTACCGGAAGTGCTCGCGGCAGGACCCGGGCGCCCTGCACGCGTCTCGGATAACGGGGACCCACCGTTTACGCCCGCACCCACCCCGGGTATCCCACGGTCAGGGGCGAGCCCCCTCCGCAGTGACTAATTTCAGAGTCTGCTCCCTTACTGTGTGTTTAAGCTATGAATTAGTTCATTTATATTTACTTTTATGAAGCTGATTAACCAGAGCTTCTCTATCTGATGAAAATCATTTTAATTGTAGTGTTAGGCTCCTGTGTAATATCCATTACATTATGAACTGTTTAAATTCTACATGGGTATTGTGTAAATTGGCCCTTTGTGAGCGCGCAGGCAATTAGGACCAAACACTCTCCTTTAAGCGGCTAC
This sequence comes from Cervus canadensis, assembly GCF_019320065.1. Taxonomy (NCBI): domain Eukaryota; kingdom Metazoa; phylum Chordata; class Mammalia; order Artiodactyla; family Cervidae; genus Cervus; species Cervus canadensis. The sequence goes on along the minus strand of NC_057393.1, from coordinate 3,012,185 downwards.
AGAACTTTGTGGTGTTGTTCAGGACAATCAGAAACAAAGGAGGCTGTTTAATTGTAATTTAATGGAATATCAAGGAGTCCGTGGCATTAGACGTTGGCAACAGAGCAGGAGAGAAAAATTAACTGCAATTATGTTTGATTAAAGCTATCCTTCTCAATAATCAGCGGTCCTGACAGGCCATGGGGCTCTAGTGGGTTCCAGGATGGCAAAAGGTGTTGAGCAATATTAGGGCCAATAAAGGGGATATTAGCATAGCTAATTACAGCCCTGCAAAACCTGTAAAGGGGGCCTCTGTGTATTGTAATGTGTGAAGTAATTGGCCAAGGCCGTTATCAATTACATAAGGAATGAATTTGGTTTGTCAGAGAAAAGCTGATGAGATGTCTCTCATCTGACAGCAGCGCCTTCCTCCTGCTTCCGGGAGCTCAGAACTTGCCCACTTCTATCAAAAGCTGCAACTTCCCAGTGGCCAAATCACTGAGAAGGCGGTCTCGCCGGCAAGCGTGGGGTAATTAATACGGCTCATCCCCGCCGCCTTCTGCCTTACCTAACCGAAGCCACTAATCATGGAATAATGATTTCTCTCCCTCTGGTCAAAGGAGAAATAGATTGTCTCCTTAGAAAGGCAGTGGGCTTGGCGCGCGCACCCTGGCGATTGAGGAGGAAAAGGAAACTTCGAGCTGTCTCGAGGCTTGTCTTTTGCACGTGGGTATCACGTGTCTGAAACAACCTATTCACAGCCTCTCAAGAAACCCTATATGCAATGATGTTTGTTTTTTTAGATTTTTAATTGTCAAGTCTTAGACTGTCCCCGGGCCTGTGGGTGCTTGGAAAAGGGGGGGACTGTGAGCTTTGAGGCAGGAGGCCTTGACCCCAGATCCCCGGAGCTCATGGAGCCCACCCCCAGGACAGAGCCTGCCTCCTGCAGCCCCTCCCTCGCCAGACCCCAGCCTCAGTCCCAGCTTGCCAACCGCTGCTCCTGGCCCTCCATCATGGCAAGGCGGGAAATCTGAGCCCACACTAAAAAGGCTGGTACCTGGGGTGGGGGTGGGGGACTCGATTTTCCATCTTAAGGCTGAGCTTTTAACAAGCAGCAAACTAATACTGACGGATCGGCCTCCATGTTACCCGTCAAAAGTCCCAAAGCATTTCCGAGTCATGGCTGACAGCTTCCGGGGTTCCCCGACAGCAGGGACCCCCCCATCCCAGATCAACCCTGTTTTCAGTTACTGGATCCAGAACACAAAACCAGGAGATTCTTCATAGCTAGTAACCTCGACCAGAAAAATGAGTCAAGAAAACCACCCAGAAGATGCAGTGGGGAAAGGCACCCTGGCTGGCAGCTGTGGGGGTGGGAGGGGGCGTGGGGGGACAGGGAGCAAGTGTCTATTGGGCAGGGGGTCTCCTTTGGGGGGCAGCAGAAACATCTGTGAGTAGATGGTGGCTGCCCAGCCCTGTGACTGGACTGAACGCCACCGGACTGTCCACCCTGAAGTGGGTCACTCCACGGGGTGTCACCCTGACAAGGACACCCCCACACCCTCCCCCAGGACAGCAGCCCCGGCCGGGGTGTCGGTGGCTGTGGCCCCACCGGCCCCCTTGAAAGGAAACAGTTAAAGAGAGTCAAATTAAAAGATAGAGCCTTCAGGAGACTTTCCCCTGACTGATAAGAAAGTGACCCGTGGTGGAGTGCTTCAGCGGAGCCCCGGCTAATTACTGGGAAGTCCCTGAAAGGGTGGCCGCAGCTGTGGTGTGTGCTCGCCGGGCCATCAGTCGCTGCGGTATTGATTACTGAGCAATCCTAGCCGATCGGCTTCTGGGGCTCGCAGACAATGTGCTTCCTCAGAAAACCTGTAATGAGCAGTTCCTATACACGAGTACACTCTGCTGACATCAGATCTGTGCACTGAGATAGTACAC
>NC_057393.1:3002765-3005265 GCF_019320065.1 Cervus canadensis | reverse complement strand
AAATATTTTATGATTCTGCAATTACAAAAAAAAAGGTAAGAGAGTTGTCAAAACGCCAGCGTGCACGGAGTGTACACGGGACCCTACAAGTGGCAGGGCGCGGGCCAGGGAGTGACACGCAGAAAACGCGGCCGGGAAACCCCCACCCACCTCCCGCTGCAGCCCCAGGAGCAGAGGCGGCCTCCGGTCAGCACCACTCCGCAGCAACTTTCCAGGAGGGTCAGCGGACAGGACCAGCGCCCGCTCGGCACCTTCCGGAAGGTCCTGCCTGCTCTGCGGGGGACAGGCATGTCACCTCGGCCTGGCACACAGACAGGCCAGAGTGTTCCCGTCACCGCGCTCGGGGCCCACCAGGAAGTCCCCCACTTCACTCTCCTCCTACTGGGGTGGGGTCCACCCTGAGCTGGGGGTCCAGGGGGACAACATCCTCGCTGATGTCAGAGAGGCCGCAGTGCCACCGGTCCCCACTAGAGGGCTCCCCACGGCGGCGTCCCGGGAGCAGGCAGAAGCCCTGGTGCAGCCAGCAGGCAGCTCCCACCTGCAGCTGACCTGGGACCCACCCTCCTCCCAGCTGGGTCGTCCTGCCTCTCTCTCCAGCTGCCCCCAGCGGAGTTCCTGGTCAGGGGGTTCCGTCCACACCCACCCATGGCCTCCGCAGCCCCCAGGGAGCTGACCACCAGCAGCACACCCCAGTGAGTGCCACAATCATGTCCCTGTCCTCATACTGATAAGACAGCAAGCCCTTCCTTCCCCTATTCAAGGACGAGATCTCCTCACCCTTAATCTGAGCAGACGTTCAAAGAATTAAGGAAAGCGACCGAGACGAATTAACTGAAGAATATCCTGTTTAAAAAAAATAGCGATAAAAGTAGGCCATACTCTTAAGGCTGTTCCCGTCCCCCCAACCCAGCCTTGTCCTGCATGCTCATGACGCCTCTGATGCCACGTGCCTTTCTCACCCTCCTGAAACAGAGAGGAAAATGAGCAAAATCCACTGAAGTGCCTTTGCTGCTTCTTGCTCGCGGAGAGTCTTGGCTTTCCCGAGAGTCAGGAGCCCCGTTAATTGCTCCCGTAGCAGAGACCACGGCACAGGGCACACCTCCACCCCAGCGCCACCCCGGCGCGTGAGACCCAGCTGCGGGTCAGGCGGCCAACCAATCGGGAGGGCTCTGGGAACTCAGATAATGAAAATTTTTTCATGTATAAAATCCTTAATCAAAATGCTAGTGGCATCATCTTGCAGTGCAGACACTGCAACTTAAAATTAATATACAACAGTACCTTTAGCAAAAAAGAACATCCCCTGGCCGTGCCCTACAAGTGCTCCTGAACTGGGACCTGCAGGGCCCCTCGGGGCTCCTGCGTGGCACTGACCCTGCCTCGTGCCAACCACACGGAGATCAGAGAAACAATCGCAGGCCTCAGGCCCCTGCATCCCCGAGGCCCAGACGGACTCCCAAAACTTGAGGACAGATCAGCAAATTTGCTGTCACGTGGCCAGGCCGTGATGCCCAGAGGTGTGTCATGCCTGATCTGGGGCCTGGCTGGAAGCCACCTTAGCTTAACTCCATCCGCTGGTCGCTAAGGAATATTTTTATCATTTGAAATAGACTATTTACCGTTTGATAGGATACGTTTCTTTCTTTACCTCTGGGATGCGCCACAGATGCTAAGCAACTTCCCCTAACAATATTTAAATTGCTTACAAAGCCTCTCTAAATATTTGCTATGTATTTAGCATGCCTAAGATTTGCCCGTTATCCCAAAGTCTTTTTGTTGTAAATTGCAATTTTACAACTTCATGCTCGTGATATATTTTGACAAAGCTCTGCTGACACCCTCTATTGGCCTCCAAAGGCAAAATAGCTGATACTCCACGAGCCACCAGAGAACTCTCAATTTGTTGTGAGACCGCTGCTTCTCTGCCGCCCTCAATCTGCATGGAGAAAGATTAAACATTCAATTTGTTACTTGATAGTCCACAAGGTTCGTCACTTACCATACAAATGGAAAACATTACTGTCATTCCTCAACTTGCTTGCCTGAGTATTTTATTATTTGTAATATTTACTTCAGGGAAATTATGATTCATGTCATATTTATCTTCATGAAAAATGAGCATCTAAATGGAAATCACCTTTTGAATGTACCAGGATATAGTGTAATACTAATATGCTTCATGAACTATAAAATTTAGTCACAGTATATGGATATATTATAGCACGACTTTAATACTCTCACATCAAGCAAATTTTCTCTGTGTTAAGCTGATACTCTGAGCCCTGATTCCAGTTTGATAATCATTACACTTACATGATGGTACAAGTCACTGCTTGTAGATTTATGTCCCCCCTCAGCTCTTTTGCATTAATCTGCCTCTGAATAAGCTATTCGCACTTCCTCCAGTGCATGCAGGAAATTGAAATAAGGTGCAAATTTGTAGGCCTTAAATCTGAACAAGCACAGACAGATATTTTTCACCTGATACCATTCATTTGTT
>NC_057393.1:2945265-3000265 GCF_019320065.1 Cervus canadensis | reverse complement strand
TAATAGAAATGAAACTTTTATCACATGGACGTGGGCTAGCTTAGAGGGAAAATCTGTCAAGCTGGTGATTTGCACTTGGGTGTCTCCTGCGCAGAACTTTAGATGTTTAATTCATAAATCCTGTCATCCATGTAAACCTCCTGATTTCATAATGAATAACTCTTCATCATTTAATTAATTTAATAATGCCTTTCAAAACCCATCAATGAAGGGGGATGTAAAATGGGTGCATTAATTAGCTACGGCCGGGGATGAGGACTCGCTTGTCAGCCCAGGCCTGTCAGCTTTTGGGTGACCAGCAGGGACACCGAGGGTCCCGGGGCTGAGGTCTGAATCCAGCCCTGAGGACCCGGCCCCCGGGATCGCCTGTCCACAGGCCCCGGGGGAGCGCCCACCTGCGGGGCTGGGCCTCCACTCACCCGTGGGGGGCCGCCTTGGCTCCCCCTGACACGGAGATGGTGGGAGCCTTTCTCCATCGAGGAAGCTGGCAGGGAGGTGGTGAGGGCCCCTGGCGCCCTGAGCTGCAGCTGCTGTGGCACCATGATAATGCAGATGACCCTCCTGCTTTCCGAGGGGACACTTCTAGAAAACCATGTCCTCTTGGCACCTCTGTAGTGCCTGTTCTCACATGTCGGACATCACCTGTTTTCACCTTCACGAAGTTCTGCTTCCTCCAGCAGTAGGGGAAAAGGCATCGGGACGCCAGAGTCGCCAGGCTGTGCTTTGAGCAAAGTTGCCTGGTGGAGAGGGAGATCCCAATGTGTCCACTCTGCCCAGAGACAGGACGGTCTCTGGGCCCGGGCCCGTCAGCCAGCACGCCTGGTGCCGTCTGGGGGCTGCCGGTGCGGTGGTGGGGCTTGTGCAGGACGCGCGGTGTGGGCAGGGCCAGGGCAGCCCAAGGAAAGAGAGAGGCACACAGGTGGGACCACAGCCCTGGAGACCTCACAGCCCAGGCTCACCGTCTGCCCCTTCCTTGGTGAGCCACTCTGGGCAAGACACTCCATCCTGCTAAGTCTCCCTTTGACCACGGCCCTCATGAGGCTGCTGGGAGGATTAAGTGAAATAACGTGTGTGAAGACCCCAGTGCGCGCCACTCCGCTGGGGCCCACCAGGCGGAGTCTGGTGAGTGAGTCCCTTGGCAGCTCTGGGCATCAGCTTCTCCCCGCAAAGGGCACAATGGTTCCCTGAGCTGGGCTAGAGGGGGTCTGGGGGTGGGCAGGGGCCAGGCCCTGTGACAAGGCTCCCCAGACTGCAGGCGCCAAATCCAGGTAGGTCCCAAGTGTGGCGGGAGGGCCAGCCTGGGAGAGCTGGGGCTGTGAACGGTCCCCTCTGCCCACGAAGTTCGTCTGTGCCCACCTGCCGCCTGTCCTCTCCAGGAGAGGGGTCTCCATTCCTTCATTCCCCACAGAAGAACCCAATCAGGATGTCACTGATGAGCTCTTACCCGGGGCGGTGCCCGGGTGTGGCTGGGTGTGGCCAGCGCAGGCCTGTGCTTACCCACGCGGCACCCTGGCTGGGGCCAAAAATGCCACTTTGGATAGACTTGCATGGGTCCTTGTGCTGTCTGTAAATGATACTTTTGATTACTTTCCTGTCGGGGACAAGGACATGGTACAAATGATTTCTCTGCACATATTAGTTAAAAAATCCAGCTGACTTTAGAGTTTGTCAATATCAGGAGAGGTAATTAACTGTTTTGAAAGAATCCGTAATGTGGGACTTTGTAATGGCATCATTTGGAGTCAAGTCACAGATGCGGCGTGTGGAGCCATACTGTAATTAGGAAGAAATGCTGTACAGGTTTTCTACTAATTAGCAAATTATGCTGAAAATAGCATCAAGCTAATTAACAGTTATTATGGCATTTTTGAAAGTATGACTTTAATTAGCAAAGTCCTGACGCATGCAATTTCAAACTTGTCCAGAAAAACATAGGACATGATCAAGAAGCTACAAAGATTATTATGAAGAAGTCAAAACGTGGGCCGGGGGAGGGGCCTCCAGGACCCGCCTGAGTCTCCATTTAGATGAGCGCGCGCGGCCCGACCAGGGCTGCCAAAAAAACCCCGGCCGGCTGGCGGACGTCAGGTGGCCTCGGTGGTCGTAACAGCCACCATGCAAAAACAAGTCCGAGCTCAGCTGGTGCTGGGAAGATTCACTTATTCTACTTGAATGCACATTAAAAGAGCGACTGAATGAAGCCAGGCAACAAGACGGAAACTGACAGCTCCACTCCGGGCCACGCGGCCGCCCGGCAGCCCGCCCGGCCTGGCCACTGCCCGCCCGCCCGCCGCCCGGGGCCCTGCGCCCCTCGGAGCAGCTGGAGGAGCGGGAGCCCGCCGGGCCGTCCGTGCGTCCGTCCACCCCCGCGCGGGTGAGGGGGTCGGAGGCGAGGAGCCTGCCGGAGGGCGGTCGGCGGCTCAGCCCATTAGCTGTGCTGACCTCGCCTGCTCCTTTGTCTTTGCTTCCTCTCCTGCTGCTCCCCTTCGCAGGCATTCCCTTTTGTTGTCTTAGAGAATGAGAGAAGTGCCCCCTCCTCCTGGAGCCCCGGGGCTCACGCTCCTGAGCGCCGGTGACACGCCCGGCCTGTGGCCACCTCTCGCCCGGCGTGAACCTGGCAGGGGCAGAGCCGACCATTGAGTGCTGAGCAGAGGCTCAGACAGACAGCCGCGCCGGCCCACGCCGCTACCCCAGGTCTCCTCTTCCTGCCTGTCCTTCACAGAGAGGGAGAGCGCCTCGTAGCCAAGTTTTGACATGGCCACATATGGCCTCCTCCATCAATCTGACTAATCAAGCGTCAAGGAGCAGCACAGCCAACCTAATTGCCAGCATCGCCCGTCTCACTCCACGCAACCTGGAACTGATAGAAGGCGGGGAAGGGGGGCCCCGGGCCGGCGGGGAGACAAAGCCGGGCCCCCCTGGAGGGGCCACGTTCCACGCCTGCCGTGACACATGGCCCTGCGCACGTGGTCCCCAGGACACCGGGAAGGGGTTCTGCGTCCCCCAGAGTCACCCACGGACACGTCCCGCTTTGGATCAACAGGGGTTTCTCAGCAAGCCTGGGGTGCGTGGGGGTGAGCTTCTGTGGGACCACCAGTGACCCCTGGACCTGCCCTCCTGGAAGGGGTTCCACACAGCGTCCCCCCTGCAGACTGGCTCCCCACAGATCACAGACCGAGGGGCCCAGGAATACCTGGGGGGGTGCAGTCGAGGCCTATCCAAGCACTTCCTGGGAAAACATGGAAGGGGGCAGACGCACACCCTCGCATCGGAGCGCAATGCCCAGAGACGCGGCTCGGGGCGCCCACATCTGTGTTCTGCCCCACTGTGCCTCCTTGAGACCTGACTGACAGCTGACATTCTCCTATTTATTATCAAGAAGTACAAGTTTTGATGTTATCAGAGTGGAAAAACAGCCCAAATGTCAAAGTCTGAATATTTTCCCCAGTTTCTCGAAATGACATCTTACTTCTCCCCATTTGTTGTGACGGGGCCACTCGTGGTTCCGCAAGCACGTGGGCGGCCAGGGGCAGATAGCATTGAACTTGGCTGGGGTTTTGTTTGGGCCTCCTCCACACGCCGCCATTCCTGCCCTTTTCCCAGCTAGGAATTTCAAATAATTCTGTTATAAATGACGGGGAACTGGGGCTGCTGAGCAGGAGAGAGCCCAAGCTGACCCGGTGCTGTATTAAATTTTCATATGAAAAGAGGACTTTTACACACGCAGCCAAAAGGGCAGAGCTCACCACTCCTGTCGGGCTCCCAGAGACAAGCATTTTCTAGCTCTGCATGCATAAAATGAGCTACAGTAGGTGTCAGTAATTAAACGATCATGTTTCAAAGTCTTGACAACAGTAGAGAAGCAGGAGAACAAGACGATAATTTCATTAGTCTGAGGAGCTAAGTCATAATTAGGTGCCTTTCACAGAGTCAAAGTCACGGACAAAAAGGTAGGGAGCCCGCCTGGCCGGGCCCGCGGTGCAGGGATGAAATCTAACCCCGGGTCCCCGAGTTTGCGGGGTTCACCCCCGGGCAGGAGGCGGCCAGCGAAGTCTGGCCTCAAACAATCAGGCTTTCTTTGGGGAGGCTGAGAAAGGAAACGATCCAGAAACAGCCTCAAAAAGTCGGGAACAATGGGGTATCGGTGGGCTATTGTCGCAGGGAAACCTGAATTCCTTCCCTTGTTCGCGGGCTGAGAGGCTGGGCTGCAGGCAGGCCCCTCTGCCAAGGTGAGACCCGGCTTCCAGAAGCCGGCCGTTCCTGTGCCCAGCCCCACTCGAGCCATTCACTGCCTTATAAACCGACTTTGGAAAAGTGGCATTTATTTAAAACTAAACTGTTGGGCCGGGCACTTCATGGCATCATTAATGTGCAGTTTGATGTTTCTGTCAGTTTATTCATCTCTGTCTTTCCTTGCTGAGGTATTTGCATATTTAATTGATCAATATGCTCCCCTGTTCCTCTCGCACATCTGCCAAGCTGGTCCCAGCCTCTTAGACTTCTCATTTCTCAAACTGACAGCTCGCTGCCTGCCGCCTCCTCCCCGCGCCCAGGAGCCAGGGCCACACCTCCAGGGGCCTGCCCATCCCAGGGATCGCACCCCGGGCGAGGGATGGCCTCGAGGATGGGGCAGGTGCCTTGGGCGTCTGACCCGTGGAAAGTTCTGCACGCGGCGTTTCCACGTGGCCACGCGTCACCCGGGAAGATCAACACGTGTCCAGGGCCCCCTTCGGCGTCTGTCACTGCCGTGCCCCGCCCCCCCAGCCATGGGCGCCTTATCAGCAGTGTGTCAGAAACCAACGCTGCCTCCTCTCCCGGTTTCATCTTTTATTAAGAGCTACACGGTGCGCCTCTGATAGCCAATGTCCTCCACTCCATCATTCATAAATCGGCGCCGGCATCAATAAGGTGGGGACTCGGCGAAATTGGCGCTGCCAATGAGAACAGCTCAGATGTTCTCAACCGTCCACACATGCAGAGTACCAGGGAGCCCTGGTTCTCCTGTCCACGCTGCATGGTCCACGGTGCCGCCCGAGGACAGGGCCAAGGCTGCGGCCCCAGGACAGCTAGGGTAACTCCAACCAGGCTGCAAGGACTACGGACTGCTGGGTTAAAACATAACGAAATAAGACCTTCCGGACAGGTTGCGTGGAGGCAGTGGTGGCCTGCGAGGGAAACCCAGGAGGGAAAACGTGGCTTCCCCAGTTCACCATCGGGACAGACCGGCCACGTGGGGACCACACCTGCAGGACCCAGGGCAACAGGGCATCGGCCTTGGGCGCCGACAACTCGAGGCAAGGACAGGCCATCAGTGCCTGCATGGGGGCCAGGCCCCTGTCTCCACGCTCTTCTCTTCAATGATTGCCATGTTATTTCCCTCTTCTCTTGATTGATGTTTTAGTCTGAGCTGTCATTAGTTAAATTAATTTTCTCTCAAAGACAGTGGAATAGGTCCACAAAGGCAAATCTTGGGAGACTGCAAAAATAGACCATCATTTGGAGGAAGTTCAGATGTGTTCCCAGCTCTTGTCATCACTGCAGAGAAACACTTTAATTCGATATGAATTCCTCAAGAGAAACTTTAAATTAACTTAGATTTAGCGGTGTTTGAGGGACAGCGATTCAAAGCAACAAAATAAAATACTATTTGCTGACTCCAGTGTTTCTATGTTCACACTCCTATATGTTCCTTTTTATTTTCTGCTCAGGCTAAATAAATGCCAATATTCACCTTGAAAGAGTCATCATAAAGTAACTCCCCTGGGATATAAAAATATACTTCTCTCATCTTCCATCCAAACAGTGTCAGATGAAGTTAAAAGACCCGGTAAATGTGCTAAAATCTGCTTATGTGAATTATTTTTTTTTCCCGGGATAAGTGAGCAGCCATCACCCAAGCTGTCAGGATGCAAAGAGCGATGCAGGCTGTTTCATAACCTAAGAGGCGGGCAGTGATTGCCAGGGGGGCGGCGGGGACAGCAGAGGCGAGTGGAGAAGAGCAGCAGAAAAGCACGGCTCCCGCGACGGTGAGAACCAGAAACTTCTCCGAGCCCTCTCGTCCAGCCGCCAGGGGTGTGGAAGCTTGGCCAGAAGCAGGCCGAAGCCAGGCCTGGGCCCCAACCTCCAGCCTCCTGGAGCCACAAGCTGTACCGAAGAGCCTCTGTGCTCATCACTTTTAAGAAGCCAAGCTCAAACGTCTCTCATTAGAAACTCACGTTTCCTAAACAGCCGCCCAGATTGGCGGTCCTGCGTTTAGGCTTTGCCTCTGCAAACATCCATGGGGCGTGTGGTATGTGGGTTACTCCAATGTTTCCTGTCCAAGACTGCTTCTGGAAGTCAGCTCTTAAACTTCCTCAGGCCACGTAACCTGCCCCCATCCGAGGGGACAACCCGTGACAACCGCAGGGCAGGGTGGCCGAGATCCTAAGGCCAACCTGGAGGTCATGGAAAGCATCCGCCATGACACCCAACACACCCATGACAGCCAAGTTCAAGGGCAGCTTCTGTGCATGAGTCTCCTGGCTGGGACGTCTCCGTGGCACGCCCTCCAGTAAGAACCTTCCTCAAATGTAGGGCACTCTTGACATCTGAGTAAGTGGGTCCTTCCAGGTCACACAGTCAAGTACATTTGGAGTGTCTCCTCCAAGCGGCGGGTGGCCCTCTTAGCTGGGAACAAGCAGAGGCTGCAGTCACGAGGCTGACATTCTCACATGACTTACCGCCACTCCTGCGATGTCATAATTATGACGCCTAAACTTACCCTGTTTATTTGCAGGCTGGAGGAATGCATGATTGTTTATTTTTATTACAAATATTGATGGTGACTCACAGGCATTTACCCCATTGCCGTTTCAAGTGAAATTGCCCATCATAAAATACCCCTAGAATTCTGATTCTGATTAGCTTCCTGAGCTGGTCCAGGCTGCAGTCCTACCATTTGTCTTAATTTTATTTTGCGCTCCCTAACTGCACACACCACTTCAGGAATATCTGGAATTTTGTTTTAATTGTACAGCTTTCAGCTCGTGCCACATTTCTCTTTGTGTTGAAAGCATCCGGGTGATTTATCCTCATTATTGTGTAAATAGGTTTCGGCAGTTCTCAGTAAATAAAACAAAGACTGACAGGGGGAGAAGAGGGAATTTGCTTCCCTACCAATTAGAGTAGCCTTAGGCAGTACTTTTAAGAGGAGATAAATCCTGCAAATCACTAAAATGATCCTGTCACATGCACCAAATATTAAAATCGCACAGCAGCGCCCTCGGTACAGTTTGCTTGGGTTTAATGAGTCGGGGTGGGGGGGGCTGGTCACCAGGGCTGCCGTGCACAGTTGGGGACCCCTGACTGACAGCAGACCTCGGCCCGACGCAGCCCCCGACCAGCGTGGCCAGATGGAAAACCGCCGTCTGGAGGAGGAGCACGCAGTCTTCCAGCTAACGGACGTTCTCCCGTTGTCTCAGCACCTCCTCCCCATGAAGCCCTTCCTCACAATAAACTCGCTTCACGGCAGCCAGAGCTACGCCTTCACGTCCAGAGTTACTGACCAGCATGGAGCGTCGATGCCTGTTATGGGAACAACCTGTTACCTTCTTGGACGGGAGGGTCTGGGGGAAACGGAAAGTGAGCTACTTCATCTGGGGTCGTCACGCGGACCCCTACAGCGATGCACCCAGTCAGTCATCCCTACAGCCCCTCAGCCAGGGGCGTGAGTTCCTGAGAACTTTTTTATCCTGGCCCAACACCGCAGCTATTCTCTCCAGCTTCGCAGTTAGACGGTCACCCCAACTCCAAGTATGCTGGTTCCTGGGTGCCGCCAACGCTTTAATAACTCGAGTTAATCCTTTCTGAGGCGGGTGGGACTCGGGGAGCTGGGCGCGGGGTCTTCCCTGCAGTGGCCACCCGGGCTCCTAAAGCACGGTGCTCAAGATGGCGAGATTCAGCTGTGAGGGACCGTTTATAACAAGGTGTTAACAGCCAACAAGACATTCACCATGGAGCCCAGAGCTGTGGAAAGCCCCGGAACAGACGGCCCGACAGGGAGGCCCCGCATCCCCCGCGTTCTGATAACTATCTTTAGTCTCCCTGCCACGGTCGAGGCCTACCTGATCACACTTGCGCTCGGTCCCATCGAGCAGGGACCGTTAGCTCGTTAGAGTGTTTTTGTGGGGGCCTTTATGAGAGTGTAACTAAGTGTGTGACAAGAACTCCCGTAACCCAAGACCCGGGTCAGTAACACGTTAAAGCAGAACAAGGGACCCAGGACTCCTGCACGGCTACACCCGGCAGGGCGACGGGGAGCCAGGCCAGAGCCCTCCGCCGGCTGCCCCTGCCCCTCCTCCGGGCCTGACAAGCCCCTGTGAACACGTCTACACCCCCGAGTCACGGGGCTCTGGAAACAGTTAAGAGTCACAGGTGAGTTTCTGTGAACTTCATCACCATCCTCTTCTAGGATCTGGACTGAAAAATGCCGACAAGTCATAGAAGCAACACGACCAACAGCAAAGCCAACAATTCCGAGGCCTCGACAGATGCCTTGGGCTGTCCCACCCTCTCTCTGAAGCCTTAGTTTCCAGCCTCCGTCTGTATCCACAGGCCTGAGACCGGGATCCACCAGTTTTATAGGTCAAAAGTGACCACGCGCTGGCGACCCCACGTGGTTCCAGCCAACATTTTGCGCAAAGGTGATCTCCGAACCACAAGGCCAATCTCCAAAGTCATGATTTTCTGTACAGAGTGGGCGTGTGGAAGGCCCCCGGGGGCCCCCAGACCCTGGACTGACAGTCTCTCATGAGGGATGACCCAGAAGGCTGGTATGCAGTGGCCATGGCCATTTTATTCCCTTCTCTCTATTCACTCATATATCCCCTCTATCACTCCAAAACACACTTGTGCACTAACTCTGTGAGTAAAGAGATTGCAGATAGCAGCCTCCCAAAGTTCAGGCTCAACCCCATCTGACAAAGTCAAACTGTCAAGTACTGAACCTCCCCTGGGAGGACACGTGTCACACAGCTATCTTAAAAGTGTTTCTTGGGCCACTTCCTAATGCCCCTTAGATGGATGACTATCCACAGAACGCCGGACCTGGAGGAGGCTGTGCCGCTGGGGAGGAAGGTCCCCGTCCTTGCTAGCTCTGAGAGGTGCTTTCCCGCCGCAGGCACGGGGCGGTCCGGATCACAGGGGGCCCTGGGGGGCGGGGAACCCAGCGGGGTCCTCACTGTAGAAAAGCCGCCGCAGGAGCCGCAGCGTCTGACCGCGGGGAGAGGACTCTGGGACCGCCGTCCACCTTAAAGTGAGAAACAGGGCCGTCGCGCTCCGGTGACCGGCCAGCAGGGCCCCCCCCTCCTCCCCTCCACCCCTTCGGCCCCCCAAGCCCTGTGTGCAATTCAAAGGGCTCCCCGGAAAGCTGCTGCTACTCCTGAACACAGGGATCACAGGACGTCTCCCCGAGTTATCGGGTTAACGACACCGTCAGCGGAAGCGGTTTAGGCACCGAACTTCTTTCCTACTTTGGAACTAATGTCCTCTACCTAGAATGCCCTTCTCAGCTTGTGTCCAAAGGGGCCCAGGCCCCCGTGTCCCATGCCGTCCCAGGCCACCCCCAGGGTCATCTCTTCCCAACACTTCTGTGTTCACCTCCCCACGTCCTGCCAAACACACTCAGGGATACAAGGGGTGCAGGTATGGGGCCGGCTGGCCAGAGGGACAGCTGTTCATACAGAACCGGTATCGATAGCTGGACCTATCTACAGACAGACAACAAACAGACACACAGACAAGATCTGTCGATAGATAACGATCGGCCTGTCCATTTTTACCTTCCCGTATCTCTGTGCAGATGCAGAGAAGTACAGACACCTAGACCTATCCATCCACCCACCATCAGGGCAGGAACTGAATTGTAACCACCTTGCCTCAGACTAATAGATCTTCAGTAAATATTTCCGGAATGAATAAATGAGTGTATAATTAGTTATTCCTAAAGGAATAGAAGTGGCTCCTGAAATAGCTCCCTGTATTACAAGTGTCAGGTTTTCATTGAGGAAGGAAAAGCTACAAGTATGTAATCATGAAATAACTCTGAAGGAAACCCGAACTTATCCACAACGGGGATCCCATCACCGCTAAGTGAGGCGAAGAGCAAGTCTGGCCTTCCTGAGTAAATTACCCGCCACACCCGTGCCCCCAGGGAAGAGGGCGTCGACCCCACGCCCCGGGGGTTCCACCCTGGGCGCTTCTCTGCCCTGGGCCCCAGCGGGTTTGGGCTGGAGACCTGCAAGAGGGACAGCGAAGGCGCTCTGTCCTGGCCTTGGCGGCAGCGGGGACCACAGGGCACCCTGGGGTGTGTCACCCAACCTGGGGGTCACGGCCTCAGGGGCACTGAGCATGAGAAACGGGGCGGGCGCTCCAGCTGCGGGGGTGGGGCCAGCACGCGCTGGGCTTCTGAAACTCAGCAAGGAGAAACCCGTCTGCATCTCAACCTGCACGCAGGCTGAGTCGCTCACTCGTCCGACTCTCGGTGACCCCTGGGACCATAGCCAGCCAGGCTCGTGTGTCCATGGCATTCCCCAGGCAAGAGGACTGCAGTGGGTCGCCGTTCCCTCCTCCAGGGGATCTTCCCAACGCAGGGATCGAACCCAGGTCTCCTGTATTGCAGGCGGATTCTTTACCATCTGAGCCACCAGGGAAGCCTTAACTTAGATACTGATTATATATTGAAATGATAGGCTCTTAGCGCTACGAGTTTAAGTATTATTGAGATTATTTCATTTGTCTTCTTTTACCTCATTAATGTGGCTACTAGGAAATTCTTAACGGCCTCTGTGGCTTGTACCCCCAAGGCCCACTTCTCTTAGGGAGCACCCCTGGGTCTGGCTGCTCCTTCCATGAGGAAACTAGAGGAGGGGAGTCCTGAGCACCCCCTGGGGCCCTTGGTCCCATCTCTGGAGGATGGGGACCCCACTGCCCCTGGGACCACGTGGCTCCATGAGAACCAGGGCATTGCCTCTCCAAGAAGGCGGCAGGGCGCCCGGAGGCCCCGAAGCCCACAAAACTGGGCTCATCCACACCTAAGGCAGACAAGTCCTCAGAAGCTGCCGGGGCACTGGCAGCCGCCTCCGCGGGGCGGGCCCCCGAGGTGATATTTGTTTCATTAATGCAGCACTCAGACTCTCAAGCTCTGCCTCACACCCTAGCGTGATTCCAAAAGTGATTTCCACAATATGATTTACATACTAGCGGCGTGTAAATTTAGAATAATTTGGCCTGAATGATCCTTGCTAAAATAGATGGCCACGAGAAGAGAATGGCAAATAAAAGCAGCCTTGCTCAGAATCTAAGCAATTTGCTGGCGAACACAAACGGCATTTCCCCAGATTATAATTTACACTGTATTAACTGTCAAGAGCGCTTTTGAGAAATATAGATAACAATTCAGATGCAATCGATAGGGAGTGACAGTTGATTTTAAAGCTTAATGCAAGACAAGAAAGAAATGACTGGGGCATCAGCTCTGGAAGAATAAATTTGTTTTGTATTTGATTTTTGTGTTAAATTTATTACTGCCAAGAAGAGCTCTCTTTCAATAATATTAAGAACAAGATGGTGAAATTGCAACATGTTCATCTCCCACAGTTTTCACAGCATTTCCAATACACAATGATGCCCCGCTCAGGACGTATATAGATCCGATTAAGCAGCTACAGATTCCTCTAAGTTTGCGTTTCCGCCCCCTTCCCTGCAGGCTGCCCCTTAAGCTGCCGTGGAGATGGGCACAAGGGTGGGTCCTCCCCGGGGAGCACACCCTCCTGCAAGCCGTCTCTCTTGACCCAGAGGATGCCCCGGAAGTTCTCAAGTGGCCCTAACAATAGGCTCCCTCCTAGAAATGGCTGACAGTCGAGAGTCCAGCGCAAACAAAAATTGGAAAAAAAACATGAGGCTGAAGCCCAATCGTTTGATTGAGAAGGGTCGGTCTATCCTCGTCATAGTCCATAGAAGCCTTTTTTTCAGTTCTGTCAAAACGTCCAGTGTATATAATCCTAGGGTTTGATGTTTCTTCTGTGCAAAACCATGAGAACCTTCCTTGACAAATACCAGGGAAAAGAACATTTCCCTTTCAGCCCAACTCTATTATCCTGACTATTCTCCCCCTGCAGCTGGGGTTGCCTCACGCAGCCTGGACACTCAGAAACCCACCAGCGTGGCCAGAAATGAAATGATGAAAGTTGCCACAGTTCAAACTTATCCATACTTCTCACTTATGACATGATTGATTTTCCTTCAGAATGCTCAAGTACGGGATTGTCTTCCCTCTTTTCTCACTGTGGGAACAGCTAATGTATACAGCCGTGGCCTGCCAGAGACGGGAAGCGGTTGACATGTAGAAGAACAACTGAAATGAATACGGATGAAATTTGAAAGTGCAATTTTCCATCTGTCAATCACCTTTCAAAGGGACCTGTTAACCACCAATCGGGAGACCCCGGGCGAGGGCGTCCCTGCCAGCAGCTCTCCGTACAACGGGGCCCTTGGCCTCATTAATCAAGATATTAGCCGCTGATCAAAGTTCCGTGCAGGTACACGGCGCGGACTCACGTTGCTCCAGGAATATTTTATTACGTTCCTCTCGGCGCTATCGATAATTTATATTTTGAATTAAAACAAATGGTCTCCTCTTAAACAGAATTTGATTAGGTGATGACAAAACCTATTTCTCTCGCTCTGGTGATGGTACACAGCAGACCCCCTTCCCCGAGCCGCCTCAGAAGAAAACGTGAGGTGCGCCTGCATTAAAAATGGATGGTCACCCCAACCCTTCCTGGCCGCAGCGCCGAGATGCCTCGAAATACAGCCAATTAAGGTTTATTTAATTATTAAGGTTGAATAAATAACAGCGAAACATGTTAAAAATCTTTCAGTTTCAGTCAATCATAATAAAAAATTAATGAGACTGGATAGAGAGCCATAAAAACTGATAGACTGCGATCGTGAATTATAAATCGGTATTGATTTTTTCCTTTGCAATAACGCTCTCAGGTAATCGCATGTTGTCACATGTAAAGTGCACTTTCCTGGTTGAGACTAATATTAACTATCAAATATAGATGAGACGGAGGCATTTATGACACTTCAGATTTCACAAACAAAAAGCAAAAAAAATACAATTTGTGGAATAATAGCAGTACGGAGCAGAGAATCCTAGGGTGTTTATGGGGGCTGGCCGGGATCCCACTGAGCCGTGAATTCATAAGACACAGTTACCTTATTCTTCTCCTGCCATTTCTCCTCTGATATGTTACCTTGTTAGTATCACTAAGAAAAGCATAAATATTTTTTATTATTTGTGAGGCTCATCCTGTCTTGCTTAATAGACAGGCCACATGGAGTTAAAGCCGTATTATATGACCTGGTGCAGAAGTGATCATTCAAAAACCCAAAGCACATATTTTATACCGCCTGGCTTTATTAATTCTAAGCCCCCAAGAAATAGCGGGAGGATTTTCCAGCTTTCTGTTTATTGAAGTAACATGGAAACAAATAAGACATTTCCCTAGGCTAGCTCAGATAAAGTGGACAATTACTATTGGCATTCCACATGTAAATATTTAACACTTCACAGCTAGTTTGCACCTAAATACCCATTAGATGTTGCTACAAGCCTGGACACCATTTCCCAGCAGAGCAACATGGGGCGTCCTGGGCGATGGTTATTGGATTAGGGCGAACACAAATCTCGTTCTAAGCAGCGCGGGGAGGGGGCTTGGCCTGCACAGGGGTGGACTTGCACAGGCTGCCCCCCTGAGCGACACAAACCAACTCCTCCAAGAAGCACGCTCAGCCAGTATTGGCACGGCCACCGCTGCCGGCCAGGCTCATTGACAACCATGGCTGCAGTTCGTTAGCGCCACTGATCGGATTCCCCTCATTTGGGGGAAGACACACAGGAGAGATGGGACAGAGGCCAGCGAGGAGCGCGTGTGGCCGCCTGCCCGCGCCCGCCCCCGTCCGCCACACCGCCGACATCGAGGCCCAGAGCGCCACCATCCTCCCGGAGCTGGGCCGCCGTTTGCAATCAATACACACGGTGTACAGGCCCAGCCACTGGCAAAGCTGACGGCCGCGCAACTGCCTCTTTTAAGTAACTTCTTCCTCGAGATAAACGAAAAGTACATTTGCTATAAGCAATATCTGGTCTGAGCTGAAGATTGGAACGTGGCCTGCCCACTCTGATTTTAAGCGGAGACTGCTAAGGTTTTCCCTCTGAATTAAAGCGATTCTGCCCCTCTGCTGGCACTTGGACTTTGACCACGAACAGCCTGGAATTCCTTTTCCTAGAGGGCAGTTCTCTCATCTTTTTCGCATTTCCAGGACTGGAAAATGCCTCTGCCTGCAATACCGTGCATCAGTGCCCGCCGCTCTGGACTGACAGGGCTGGACCCTCTGGGGCCGCCTCTCTGCAAGGAAGCCTACCCCATGTCCACGGGAAGGGGGTCCCCAGCCTCTCACCCCTCAGACCAGCAGCTCGCTGGGGACAGCGGGTTTGCAAAGACACCACTGACCATCTTAGGCCACGTCTTTGGCCCCCAGCTGGCCCTGTGGTCCCCGGAGTGGCTCCCTCTCACCATCTCCCTCGTGCTCTGGGTGAAGGAGCTGACCCTCCCCAAAAACAGAGGCCTCTGGGCAGGGGACGTGGTTGGGGGGTGGAGGGGGGACACCCGGGCTGTCACTCCCCTGGCCTGGCAGCTGCCTCTGGAGCCGCGGCCAAGCCTTAAAATTCAGCCCAAGAGCAACTTTAATAAAGTCTGGAAGCTGAGCCTGGGAGACGCACACGGAATGCTGCCTTGTGAGGTCGGCGGCCAAGGGGCTCTGAGTCTGCCAGGCTCCCACCCCCACCCACCCAAGCCTGCTTGCCTGCCCGCCATGCGCCCCCCCCGGGACTGACCACAGACTCTCCAAGGGACACCGTCCACGGCCCGGGGCCCAGGCGCCCAGGAGTGGCCCTAGGTCCCCTTTGGGGGGTCCCACCAAACCAGGGGCACCCGCCCCTGGGGCTCAGGCAGCCTCCGAGCGGCCCGCTCCCGGCCCTTCCTGGCCACACTGACCTCCGCGCTCTGGAAACAATTACTCCTGGAAGGCCTGTCAATATCATTATTTTTACAAGAAATCAATACGCCTCACAAAGTTAATGGGGGATTCAGGCAGGAGCGTTTACCTCCTCACTGTCAGGGCCGGGCTCTGCTGGGCGCCAATGACAGATCCGCCAGCACCCGGCAGACGGCCGGCGCCGCGGGCAGGCGCAGAGGCCGCGCTAACGAGCCCGCCCGGGGCCGGTCCGCGGGGCCGCAGGGGCCGGGGCCCCAGGGCTCTGCTCGTGGGTGAGAGCACGGGCGTCCGGGACCACCCAACACCCCAGCCTTGAGCACAGACGCTCACGGCCCCCAGGCCAGTGCGGGCCAGTCGGCGGACAGCACCCGTTGTCTGCAGAAAAGACACTGCTGCGGCCCCTCCCCAGCCCCTGCCACAGTTCACCAGGCAAACACTCACAATGCTATCAAGATAAACACACACACACATACACATACATACATGTATGGCCGGGCACTCATGTTTCACAAACCAAAGGCAGAAACGGATGCACAGAATCCTCAAATCTGAACTGCAAGGGGTCCAGACGGTCCCGCCCCACCATCCACTGGACAGATACTCAGCAGATCTCAGTGAAAGTGCCTTCACAGCGCAACTCTAGGCCCGATCTCCCTTTTCAAACCCCAGGGACTTGCTCACGGGTTTCCCCTGCTCTGAGGGCACCCCCCGGCCCCCGCCTCCCCACGCGCTGTCCCTCCCCAGGTTCACAAATAAGGCGACCAAGGTGTCCCAGGTGCTGGCGGACGCGCCCTGAAAGCGTCCGAGCCCGCAGCCTCCCGCTCAGCAGCGGATGCGCGCACAGACCTGGCCGCTGGGCAGTCATGTGGTCAAAGGGGAGGGTTCAGACAGCTTCCTCGTGGCCACAGCTCAGCACACCCGTTCCTGAGCAGAGGTGCCGCCAGGCCCACACGGCTGACGGAGGACAGATCCGGCTCTAAGACTCAGGAGCCAGTGCGGCCGCGAAGGCACCGTCCCCAGCATCGCCGCCCAGCCCCACTCCACAGCCCCCTGCGCCTGCCCTCCAGACCACCCCCCACCCGCAGACCCAGGGGCAGTGGGCTGTCCCGCGCAGCTGTGCCCATCCCCGCCCCAGGGCACCGGACGCCAGGCAATCTCAGAGGGGCACCCGCAGCCCTCTGATCCCTCGGCCGCTCTGACCACAGCACCGTATCCGCAGCCTTGGCCTCGAGGCAGGGCCGTCCCCGGCTTGCCCAGCTGACCCTCCCCATCTCAGACCCTGTCTGGATCCTGGGCCCCATTCGCCTTCGCGCCATGAAGTCTCCTACACTTTCTTCTCCCTCAGCAGCCTGTTTCTAAACCCCCGTGTCCACCCAGGTCCCTGAGGCTGGGAAGAGTGACCACGGCCCCCCTGGGAAAGGTATCTGCTTCCATCGGCCACTCCACCCTCTGTGGGTGTGGGGTTGGATGTGGAGACGGGGTGGGAGGGGTCCTGTCTGTTCTCAGGAGAGCAGGGACAGATGGGGAACCTGTAGTTCAGAACCACTGTGGCCAACGTGCTGGTGTGAGAGATGGGATAAGCTTCCACAGCAGACTTGGGGGGAACAGGCTCCCACATGAATGTACATGGCCGAGAACCAGGCCCCCCCGGGTGGACCCACGGACACGCAGGGGGCCCTGGTGGCCTGCAGGGAGCTTCGCAAACAGAGGAGCACTTGGCACTGGAAGACGTGTTGCCAGGCCTCCGTGAGGACCGCGGTCACTGCTCTTCCTGGACTCGGGCAGCACATGCAGAGGGTGTTCATACCCACCCACGTGCCCGGGAACACGTGTCCGCCCAGGCAGCACTCCCCTGGGAGAAGTGGGTGCCACCAGTCCCTGCCCAAGGAACAGCCCCCCTCAGAAAGCTCCCTGCCCCCTAAAGCTACCGCAGACAGGTCGGGGGGGGGGGTCCCCCTGCACCAAGAATTTCAACTGTGCCAGATCCTTGGGTGCCTGAACCTGCCCCCACTCCCGGCTCCCAAGTGGGGGAAAACACAGGCTGGACTCTGGGAAGGGGCTGCGGAGTGCCTCTCTCTGCTATCAACAGTTTGGAATTTACACTGGCCCTTTACATCATTACCCGCCTCTTCACAGCTTTTTAGGGCCTTAATGCAAACCGTATGCAGAGCTGCCTGCTCGCCAAGCCCCGACAGCAGCTGCCTTCGGATTGGCTCCTGCCGGATGGGAAATAGAGGTCTCAGAGGGGAAAAAACAACAAACAGATCTCTTGTCTACAAAGCAGAACTCAAAACATTTTTCATGCATTCTAGGCTGCTCTAGAAGCAGCAGGCTGTTTAAAAAAAAAAATACCTGGCCCAAATTGAGCATTTGCTTGACATGATGGAAACGTGAGTGCTATTTTCTGTTATATTGCCCTATTCTACATCGACAAGAATATATTTTTTCCCTGTTCCCAACTGATTTCACAGTAGTGAACTCCGTTTATGAATTATCTGACACATTTCTTGCAATTCTTCTGACAACAGTGCTCAGTGGAAATTTCAAGGCCCCTCTCTTCTGACAAGTAGAAATATCAATATTTGAATAAATTGTGGATTTTAAACTCCTCACTCTGATGCGTCACAGCAAGGAAGACTGAATTCTTCTTTTACTGGGTCTAATCCCCCTGAGCCCCGGGAAGAATCTGTATGCGGCGTTTCATTACAAGAAAGCCTCACTGAGTGACATCTGAAACACACATCTAAGTCGACCTGATGAAGTTTACTTCCTTCCAACAACAAACAGCAGTTCTGTGTTAGTCCCCCTTCCCCGGGAAGAGCGGCACAAGCGTGGTGTCTGAGTAAAAAGCCGAAATGTTGATTCACAAATTGACAGGCCAATCTTTAAACAAATGGGCTTCTTGGGGGAAGAGAACGGCTTTGTCTGAGCCAAGTATCTCCCGAGCACCCGACGGGAACATTCCGGCCTGATTAGAAGGGACTTGTTAGGTCCGCAGACACTCAGGCCCCACGTTTTAACAAGCATGCAAAGAAAACAGGGGGAGATAACAAAACATTGTCATTACCATCCCCCGGTGTCTCCGTGTGCCTTCGAGCCCTTGCACACGTCTCCTCTGGCAGCTCACGCACAGTCAGGCGCCCCGCACCGGCCCGGGAGGTCCCCCAGCGAGGGGCCCTCCACACACGCACAGGACCGGTGGGCTGGGGAGCAGGCGCCTCCGGCCCACCCTCTCCTCTCCTTGGATGAACACACAGGCTCAGCGTATCACTGAAACGCTCCGTGGCCTGCACCACGTGATGGACGGCCCGCATTTTCCCGCGGATGGCTGGCAGAGCCGCCGCCTCCAAACCGACCCTTGTGGTCCCAACGCCACAGCCCCAACACCTCAGGGCCACAGCTCCCCAACATGCCTTCCTTGTGAAATCAAATACCGAGACACCAGCCGGAGGAAAACCTCTGGATCCTCAGGGAGGGGCATCAGGACACAGATGGCCACCTGCCAGGGGAGCGAAGGGGGCCGGTCGCTAGGAGGTGCACTGGGGCAGCAGCCTGGGGGGCTGCTCGGGACCGGCCCCAGCAATGCCCAGCTGGGGGGCGGGGCTCCCCTCGGCCTCAGTTTCCTCATCTGTGCAAGGGGACGGTACTGCCCGCCCTTCCAGTCAGTCTGCGCGTGGCCAGGCCCGGCTGCTGTTCTCCCATCTGAATCCCATGTTCTTGTCCCCAGAAAAGCTTAAGTCGGAGCACGTCCAGCCAAAACCTTTATTCATTAATCTCATTCCTATCCTTCGTAGAAACTCCGCTAGAAAACTCTGGATTCATCATCATGACATCTCTCATCCTATGGATGGGAAAACCAGGCCCAGGGGCTCACGAGCTCACGTCTCATCTCAGAAAAGTCCAGGGGTCCCCAAGAGGGGAGGCTCCTCTCGGGGGGCCGGGCCAGGGCCAGCGGGGCTCCCCCACGCCACCCTACGTCTAGGCCCAGCTTGGACAGGCACCAAGGCAGAGGGCCCCATGCCATCCGGACAAAGGGCATCTGTGAGTCTCCCTGGCGCTGGGTGTGGACGGGCCGGGAGGCCTCCGGGAGGATCTGCTTCCCAACAGCCGGGCGCAGGGGGACGCTCTCAAGCCCCGTCAGCAGACAGTCTCCTGTGCAGGGCACTTTCTAATTCCAGACGTTAACACGCAGCCCCGGAGTGAAAACAGACACTCCAGTAGCGAAAACACAGGGGTGAGTCAGGGAGAAAAATGCAAAAAGCAACTGCAGAGCCTAGCCGGTCCTCCTGCCAAGCCGGGGGGTGCAGGCATCTCCGCTGTCCCAGCCGCCGGCACGTTTGCCCGGGGCCCAGAGAAGGGCTGGGTCAGTCTAAACGGGGTCTTTGTCCACTCTCGTCCCAAGTGGTCATGTGATGCCTCCACGTCAATCAAGGCCCTCTGCCCGGTCCCCAGGTGCAGGAGCCAGGGGCGGCAGGGGGATGCCTGGGGGCCTTTGTCCACCTAAAGCTCAGGGCGGGGATCGCGCTGGCCTGCACTCTGCTGGGCCCCTTGGGGGCAGATCCCAGGTGGGGGCCCTGGCTGGAGGCCCCGGCCCCGCCCATCATACACTCAGGCCACCTACCCACTCCCCCCTGCAAACAGGGTGTCATGTGAAGAGGCCAGGAACACGCAGGGAGGAAGAATGAACCAAAAAGGAACCCCAGAGTCACCCTGAGCACCCATCAGGTCTGGGACAGGCAGGGAGAAAGAGAGAGAACATAGCTGGGCGGAACTCGGTCCCTGCACCTGGGAAATGGGGGTGCGCCTTGGGCAGCGCCCTGGACTGGGCTACTGACCCAACGCAAGGCCCCAGACACGTGTCTGCTGCCCCAAGAGGTCAGGGTGCCCAGTGCGTCTGTTCTGGCTTCCCCAACAGAACCAGGGCGGAGACAGGTGGGCGGCAGAGACAGGAAATGTGACGCCTGCTCATCGAGTCAACAAATATTCCTCTCACGGCCACGATGGATTCCAGGAGCTCTGTGATGGGTGTGTGCTCAGCTGCTTCAGCTGTGTCCGACCCTGTGCGACCCTCTGGACCATAGCCTGCCTGGCTCCTCTGTCCACGGAGCTCTCTGACGGGTGGCTTCACCTAACAGAAGTGCCCAGGACCCAGGGCCCACAAAAGATGCTGCCAAGTCCTTTCCTTGGCATCTGGGACAGGAATCCGGGCGACAGTGAACCGCAAACATACACGCGTGTGCACACACACACAGGGTAATGGAGAGGAGGTGGCTGTGGCTGGGAGCCCGTCCAGGGAGCCCCCTCACAGGAGGTGTGATTCTCCATGAAGTTTGTTGTGACGAGGAGGAGCGCAGACACCCCCACGCTGGGAGAAGCAGCAGCCAAGATGCTGGAAAAGCTGTGCCCACAGATGGCCGGGCATGTGGAGGCAGGCACAATATTTTATCTAAATATCCAAAAGCAAACATATTTGCGCACGACACCCAGCACACAGCCACCTGAAGACGCCCGGCGGCAGCTCGTGCTTTTTCCGATCTGCCTGGAAGTATGTTGTGTCAAAGTCTCAGTGGAATAAAGATGAGACAGGACCAGCAGAGGGGGCAGCTTCAGCCCCCTGGGAGTCTGGCTCCTTCTCCCGTGAGTGGAGGGAAGCCCCTGTCAGGCAGGGGGCAGGGGCTGCCCCCGGGCCCACATGATTTGCTCACCAGAAAATCAGGGTTTTCCTTGCAGAATAGGTAAAAAGCATGACCCCCGTTTTTCAGACACGGCAGGTGAGGTCCAGGGAATGAGATGGGGCCCCCCAGGGCCTTGGGGTGAAGGTGGGGTCTGAGAAACACCCCGGAACCAGCAAAGGACCCGAGGGCAAGGTCCCCGCTGTTTCCCCCAGAAGCGAGGGCCACGCAGGGAGACCAAGGAGAGGGGATGTGTGCTCAGAAAAGCACCATCAGGGCGGGGGGACCACCGCGTCCTCACCAGCTCCAAGGCCCTGGGCAAGCTGCTCTCCCGTCAGCCACAGTCTCCCCATCTGTAAAATGGGAACAACCTGCTCCTGTCTGTTCTCCGGAAGGCTTCCACACGGATTCAAGGGGACGCTTTGTACACCCTCCTCTGCCCCGAGCACGTGAACACCACCAGCGAGGTCCTAAGCTTCTGGCCTTGAAGTACTCTGTGACGGCGTGAAGAGGAGCGGGTGTGGGCCATCACACGCTGTTTGGGAACCCACCCCGATGGCCCAGGGAGGCGTCTGAGAGCTCCAGGGTGGGAGGCGCCCTGTGAGGGCTCAGGGCTCAGCTGCAGTGGCTGGGGTCAGCCACATCTCAGGGGCCCACCAGGGCACAGCTGAAGGGGGGGGGCACCCCCAACCCCAACCTCAGGCACAGCTCAGGTCCTGGCCACTGGGGCCCTGAGAATGAAAACTCAGCCAATCCAGGGACCCCGGAACTGATGGGGCTCCTGCTTATCCGAGGGCCCCAGGGCCGCGTCAGGTCAGAGGTCAGTTCCGGCCCCCAGGAGTCCTCTGCGGAGACAGCGCCAAGGAGCCCCAGGTGGCCTCAGAGGGGAAGACCTCCCGCCCCAGCAGCCCCCTCAAGCAGGGGCTGCAGGCTGTGGGTGAGGGTCCGGAGACCCCAAGGTCACATCCAGGCCCCAGATGCCAGAACGCCAGCTGGGAAAGATCCCAGCGGGGAGTCAGCGAGGAGCCCAGCAGATCTGCAAACACAAATGCAGGACAAAAGCCCGCGTCCTCCTGTGCTCCAGGTGGGGGACAGCCGACGTGTATCTGTCACTTAGGTGCTTAATTACACACAGGACAGGTTTTCACTTTAAGAGCATCCAGCGAGGGGGAAAGCGACAGAACCACGAAGTTTACCCAAAACAAGCTGAGACGGTCCGAACTATGAATACCAGTGGGGTCTGAGCAAAGGATCATTTCAGCAGAAGCATCAGACTTGCTGCCTGGTGATGCCGAATCTAACGTGAGGTCCAGGAGGCTCCGCCCTGGTTGGGGGGCGGGGGGGCCTCCCTCTGCGTAAGCTAAGACAGTGGAAGGGGTGGTGTCAGTGCAGTAATAATCTAGTCCGGACAACATTACTGACCTTCCCTGGCCTGGGGCCCCCTGTGGGGTAAGGCTGCTCCCAGCAGGCGACGGCTCTCCAGGGAATCACTAACCCCCTGTGAGGCGAGGACCCATCCCTGCTGCTTTGCGGATGCAGCAACAGAGGCTCAGAGGCATGGGAGTGACCTGCCCCCTCCCCTCACACACACACAGAGCTGACCTTTCAGCTCCTCCCTGCGTCCGTGGGGTTAGGAGATGCAGGAAGCATTGTCCTGCCAAACCCACCCCCACAACCCACCCAAGGCATCTCCAAGGCTGAGGCTTCAGGGACCAACCCAGCCCAACATGGATCCTTCAGGCGCCAGCATCACAGCTGCAGAAGACCCGGCGGGGTCCGGGGATCAAGTCCCGCCATGCCCCCTCCTCACCCCTCACACTTATAGGGAAACAACTGAGTCAGGGGGACAAGTCTGGTGTTCACAAAGCCTCGTGTCGCATGTAACCTGGGGGGAATCCAAGAAAGAACTCTAGACTCAGAGGGAGACCAGAAGTCAAAGTGGACCACCGGACCGAGGAGAAGGTGCCAGGAAAGTCACAGACCTGCCGTCTCCACGGTCCACCCTCCTCCGCAGGGCACCTGCGGGGACCCTGTGGGTCCCCACCCCAGGGGTCAGAGCCGTCAGGAGTGGAGCCGGGATGTGTGTGCACGCACGCACGCGCGTGTGCACCCGTACACGTGTTCTCGTGTGCGGCCCTGGCGGGCATCTGGGCCGCGGGGTGGGCAGGAGCAGCCCAGCCCACAGAGGCGGCTCCGTTTCTGTGCAGAGACCCGCTCGCCCCTCGCCTTCAGCGACCAGCCCAGCCTCTTCTTTAAGCGCTGTGACCTGCACCGAGCACGTCCTTGGCACACAGCAGGCAGCTCACAGGTGCGTGAGCCAGACCCCGCAGAGGCTGGAGGTGACCCCCCAACCACACCTCCCAGGGTCAATACGCCCTGGCATCACAGGTGGAAGGGAGCCTCGTCCTGGGTGCTGTGGGGGGGGACCCAGACACGACTGAGATGCAACCGGACAGCAGACACGCCACGGAGCACGGGCCGGGTGTGAGTTCTGGGGCAGGAGAGCCAGCATGTGGAGGCGGCCACTGAACTGCCCGGCATCGAGAGCTGCAGGGTATGGGAGAGCACCGCCGAGGAAGCCGTATTTGAACTGAGCCCCCAAATTAGAGCTCAGACTGGGATGAGCAGAGGCGGAGAAGGTGTCTGAGGCGGAGAGACCAGCGCGGGCCAAGGCTAGCAGGGGGTGCTGGGGACCCACAGGTGATGGGACCACCCGGGGAGGGGCCGGTGGAGCTGACCAGGCCAGGCGGAGAGGCTGGCCTTCAACTCTCCATCCCCGAGGAGCCTGGGAAGCATTCCAGCGGCCCCTGCCCCTGTGTAGAGGGCGGACAGCTCTCCCCTCGCTCTGACCACAGGAAGACTGGGTGGCACCCCAGGCGCTCGTCTGGGAACAGAGGCTGGCAACAACGCCCAGCCCTGAGGGGAGCCCAGAGTCCTCTGGGCCCCAGGAGCCTCCCCTGCGGGAGGGCAGGGTGCTCGGTGAACAGCGAGGAATGAATGAGGCAGAAGAAGAACGAACGAGAGGAACGCAGGTGCTCCGCGAGCCGCTCCAGGGTTCAGAGCGAACATCTGGAGGCGGCACTGGCCGTGCTCGCCGCCCAGCTGCCGGAGGAGCCGGACATGCCGGGAAGAGCACTGACCCCCTCAGGACCCACGGGGCGGGGCGCACACCACCACAGGGCGGACTGTCAACTGGCCTGCCCGAAGCGTGGCTGGCTCCTTCGATGGACCAGGAAAGAGTAAGGGAAGGAGAAAAAGCAGACCTGGTTATGAAAGCTCAGAAGAATCACAGAGGGCAGCACTTCTGGGAGCGCCCAGACGGACGGAGCCCGCGCAAGGATCAGGGCCCCAGAGGGTTTTCCGTGGAGCCGGGTGCTGTGTTGGGCGGGAAGGGCCGGGCACACGGTCCAGTGGGGCTGGCGGGAGCTCGGCGGAGTGACCGGTCACCCGTGCTGCAGGAGGGGTCTCGGGGCTCAGCGTTCCCTGACCCCCCAGACTCCTCCTCTTCAAAAGGGAACCCCCTGGCCCCCAGAAGGCTGCTGTGAGGCTGCGGTGGCCCCAGGGGACCACGGACGGGGAGGGACAGCCAGGAACACCCCCTCGCATGCCACTGGGGCAGAGCTGAAGACGTGCCAGTGAAGACCAGGAGGCCTGGCATCTGAGACCGCCGTGTACACATGGACACACGGAAGCACAGCGGGTCTGACCTGAGAACCCAGATAGGAGCCGCTTTCTAGGAAAAAAAAAACACTTCAGACTGTCGGGAACAAAAGTGAAGGGACCCCAAGGTACCAGGGTGCCTCTGACGTGGGCAGGGCCGTGTGCGGTGAGGGGGCTCTGCCCGGCAGGAAGACACTGCCAGCACCCCTGGCCGAGCCCACAGGACGCCAGCCGAAGCCTCGCTGCCCAGCGTCACAGCCAGACGGCGTCTGTAGGACAGAGAGCGTCCCTGGGGGCAGGGCCACCTGGGGTCGAGAACCTGGTGGCAGCCGCTTGGCAGAGGACACCAGACAGACCTCACCGAGCCTGCAGACAGAGGCCACCAGCCCGCGGCCTGCCACCCTCAGGAAAAGGGCTGCAGCCTCAGCCAGACTGTCGGTCCCCTTCAGAGTCCTCTGTCCCTCCACCTTCACACCCCCCGGGTGGGGCCTCGCAAGGCAGACCCAGGGGGTCTCAGTGGAGCAGCTCCCAGCTGAGACCTCCTCCTCTCCTGGGCGTGTGGCCCCCAGCTCAGGGGGCCGGAGTCGTGTGCCCTGCTAGAGAGCCCGGTGTGACCTGCACCTGGGGTGTGCTATCAGCACCCCTAAAGGCTCAGAGGCCTGGGGTCTCCAGAGACACGCTGACCCCCACGCCTGCCCTTTCACCCCAAACTTGCCTGGCGGCCAAGGTCGGCCACCGCCCGCCCCCACCCCCTCGCCGCAGCCTGCGCCTGCCCTACCCGGCACTCGTGGTGGACACGCCAGCCCCACGGACCCCCGGGCAGGCAGGGCCAGCAAGCCTCTCCCAGGACAGCCTGGTGGGCCGGGCGTGCGCGGGGCTGAGTCAGCACACTCCTGCCAGGATCTCACCAGGAGACCCTGGAATTCTCTGCTGCTGGGCCAGCGCTCCCTCCAACAGAGGCCCCACCGCTCAGCTGTGACCCCCAGAACCCGCCAGCAGTCAGCCTGCTGATAGGTGGACCCATCAGGCAAGGCAGACGCCCCAGACCAGGGCACAGAGGGCCGAGACAGTGTACCCTAGACAGCACAGCGGGTCGGTGGGGGGGCCGGGCGGCGCTGCCCCCATCCCAACCTCAGGAGATCATGTGCGTCCACAGGACCCTCGGTGTCTGCTATTACAGACAGACTCTGCTAAGCAGACAGCAGTTTAAAATCTGTGCCCTGCCCCACACCCTGCAAGCCCAGGAGGGCAAGCCTGGTCCTGGGCAGCTCTGTCAACATCTGTGGGGTGCAGTGAACCCCACGGGGGCAGGACTGGTCCCGGGGGTGATGAGCCTCCACTGAGTATCCTGAGTCTCAAATCCGTGAACCCTGAACTGTGCTATGAGGCTGGAGCCCTGGGACCCTGGGGCAGAACCAGGAGCTGCCCACATCTTACAGAAGAAAAGGCTGAGGCCCAGGCGGGGCAGCCCAGGTGACCGGCTGACACCGTAGTGAGGGTCCCAGGAAGGCAGGCGGTGAGGGGGTCCTCTCCTCAGACCACCACGTGGTGGGAGGGTCCCGGGTGGGCCCAGGGGAGGCCACAGCCCATATTGTGGCTACATATATGTGGCTACATGTCACACCTGTAGGCACACAGACCTTCCTCCCACACTTTCCTGGGACCCTGGGCTCCCCTGTGCCCCACTCCCCAGATCTCAATTTCTCTCTCAATAAATGCGCTGCATGAGATACCCAATGTGTCCCCGCCAGGGGTCAAACCAGCAGGGTCCAGTTAGGATGCAGGGCACAGGCACGTCCTGCCCACAGCAGCAGCAGCAATAATGCATGGTTATCACTGCTGTTATTATTTTTAGACTCAGAACCAGCAGCAACAGGTCAGGTCCCTGAGCGCTGACCAGTTGGGCCTGATGACCGGGTGCGCACCGCGCCCCCCACACCAGCTCCCTCTCACTTCAGTGTAAATGACACAGTCAGTCTTGTTATCTGCACCTCAGAGGATACTCAAAGCCATGGTTTTTCCAGTAGTCATGTACAGATATGACAGCTGGACTATAAAGAAAGCTGAGCACCGAAGAATTGATGCTTTTGAACTGTGGTGTTGGAGAAGACTCTTGAGAGTCCCTTGGACTACAAGGAGATCCAACCAGTCCATCCTAAAGGAGAGCAGTCCTGAATGTTCATCTGAAGGACTGATGCTGAAGCTGAAACTCCAGTAGTTTGGCCACCTGATGCAAAAAGTGACTCGTTTGAAAAGACCCTAATGCTGGGAAAGATTGAAGGCAGGAGGAGAAGGGGGACGACAGAGGATGAGATGGTTGGATGGCATCACCAACTCGATGGACATGAGTTTGAATAAACCCCAGGAGTTGGTGATGGACAGGGAGGCCTGGGGTGCTGCAGTCCATGGGGTTGCAGAGTCAGACACGACTGAGCTACTGAACTGAATCTCAGAGGACAAAACTCCAAGACTCAGGAAATTTAATAGTCCCAAATCACACAGTCTGGAAATGGAGCATCATCAAACCCTGGGCCTTCTGACTCAGGACACGTGGCTCCATCCACAACCGGGTGGTCAGGGGCCAGCAGGTGAATGCAGCCTGGTCAGAGTGACAGCCCTGCCAGGCCCCCAGCCCCACCCAAGCCCCGCCCACAGCCCCACCAGGCCCAGCCAAGGCCATAGCCACGCCCCTAGGTCTAGAGCCCCGCCCACAGCCTTGTCAG
The DNA here is from genome assembly GCF_019320065.1 of Cervus canadensis. Classification (NCBI taxonomy): domain Eukaryota; kingdom Metazoa; phylum Chordata; class Mammalia; order Artiodactyla; family Cervidae; genus Cervus; species Cervus canadensis. Next base: position 2,973,108 of record NC_057393.1, on the reverse strand, counting down.
GCCCCGCCCCATCCCACCCACAGCCCTGTCAGGGCCCCAGCCAAGCCCACAGCCCATGAGATGCACGCATCCACTTTTTCTATGGCAGCTACGTGAAAGACCACTCAACAGCAGATTCATTTGCCAACAGAAAAAGCATAACTACCTTCCTACAAATCCAATTAGTGCATGTGGAGATAAAGTATCAATAGATGCTAAATAAAACACAGCCCTTCCTGCATTGCTCTGAACAGATGTCCCAAGAGGTGCAAATCCGACACAAAGTCCTACTCACCACCCAGCTCCTTCCCCAACCACACGTGCTGGGATTCGAGAAAGTCTGCCTTCAAGAATTACGGACAAAGACGGTGTCCTCGGCCTCGCTGGCATTAAATGCCCGTGACTATATTAAGGCTGGAATCCTAAAGACTGGAATATTTTAAGAGTTAGAATCTGTGTGGTAACAATCCCTGATGCATTTAGAACATCCTGATTCAAAAACCTGAGCAGGTAAAGCTTGTAACCTCGGGACACAGGATGAGTCAAGACCAGGTGATTTAACAGGACCGAGGACGCTGCACTTAACTGGGAGAAATTTCAGTTCCTCAGAGGGCACCTCACTGCGTCCTGACGCACCCACTGCCAGCCACTCATTCACCCATTCATTCAAAAAGAACACGGTCCAGGTTGGTGCAGGTAAAACACGGGCAACCTCACCGGCCATCAGTGGGCACCAGAAAGGGAGATGCGCGAGGCTGAGGCTGGCACACAGGACCCTCCGTGAGGGGTGGGAACGACCCCGAGGAGTGGGCGTAGGGGAGGGGGGACTTCATGCGTGGGAGATTCAGGAACTGCGGACGTGGGATCTCAACGGGCACAGAAGAGCTCACTCAGCCTGGAGGCGAGGAGGCTGTGGTCAGGACTGGATCCAGCGGGGGCAGCACCCCGGAGCCTGAACTGAAAGACTGGATGATCGAATCCAAGACAGACTCGATCCAAGGCAGCCCAGGCCTCAGGTCACACCAGGGTGCCACCAGGAAGTGCCCAGAGCTGGGTGTGGAGGGAGCCCGAGCGGGTCTGGGCAGAGAGGGCCTGCCCCTGGCCCAGGAAGTCATAGAAGAAACCAGGCACATCCACAACCCCCTGCCTCCACTGGAGGGTGTGTGAACAAAGGCTGGGAGAACTTACGCGGGGGCTCCAGCAGACAGTAAGCCACCTGAGCGCAGGCAGCAGGGCCCTGGATGCCTCAGGGACGGCCTGGGACAGCTGCCCACAGCCCGCACTGACCAAACCTGCCATGTGGAGGCCGGCATTGCCCGGAACGGGGCTCGAAAGTCAACCCCATGGAGGGCGCCTGACGCAGGGCTTCCCAGAGCTCCCAAGGGACAGGTGTGTGACAGTCTCCCCCACCCTCAGCATCCCTGGAGGATCCCTGGGCCCCCACCCCTCTGAGCACTGAGGAGGCTGTGAGAGACGGGAGGAAGCACGTCCATTTCTGTCTCACCCTGTTTTTGATCAAGCCAGAAAAGCTGACCAGCCAACAACAGTAAATTCAGGAGCTCACTTGCCTGGTTAGTGTAACCAAGCAGACTCCACAGGTGGTGGGACACACAGAAACGCCTGTTTCTGGAACATCGCTCTGGACAAACCGTACAGCCGCAGAGGTCAGCGTCCGCACCAACCTCCCTTGTTGCACATGGTGTCCGCTCTGGCCTCCCAGATTTTTAAGTCAAAAATGGACTCAACATAGCTCTAAACTGAATTAAGTGGATAAAAGTTCTTGGTTTTCCCATAAACACTCTTGAGATTTCAGAGTAACAAGGTCCAGAACATTCTCCGGCAATGGTAACCCAGCAAAGAATCAGCGGTCTAAACAGAGAGAGGAGCTCCCAGAGGCCTTGAGGCCACAGAGGTGAGGTCCGGCCTGCTTCACCCAGCAGCAGCCTGACCAGGGCCACCCCGATAGCGCCTCCTGTGGCCGCACTCAGGCATTGACGGGTGTCACCTCTGGGACCGTCCTTCTGCCCGGGGCTGAAAGCTTTGGAACCTGGGGGGATTGCCTTTCTCCACCGTCCTCTCCTACTTCTGGCCGTCACTGCCCTGAGACAAGGCCTCAGACCCCTGAAGACAGTCACATACTTCATCCTCCAGGTCAGGGCCCTGGAGGCTGAGTCACAGACAGTGAGGTCTGGATGGTAGGACCACCCGACCTGCCCTGTCCCCTGGGGGTGGGGGTGGGGAGTGCGCTCAGGAAGGAGCCGGAGATCGAGTGGAAGAATCCTTACACAGTGAACTAGATTTCTGCTCCATCATTTACACATCATCATGTGCTTTTTAGAGACCTTGACGTTCCCAGCCCAGCTCTGCCTTGCGTCTGCTTCTGCAGGGCGCACTGCTTCGGCTACCAGAAATACACTGGGCAGCGGGGTGCGGGGGAATGGAGGTGGGGGTGGGGGTGGGATGAGCTCTACCAGGAACTGTCACCATTCGGAGCCACTCCACCCACGTCCTGGAAGCACATAACATCCAGCACAGGAAACAACGCCTTAGGTCCATTTCAGATGCTAATGACTTACTCAGAAACCTAACCGATGCGTAATACGTCTGAATCACTGTAAAAAGGATCATAAAAATAACTGATGCTCATTCTACAAATTTTTTTTAAATACCTAAAAGTATACAAAGATGCAAAAATCACCTATAAACTTACTACACAGAGCTAATCACAATGACTGGGACTTCCCAGGTGACACGGGTGGTAAAGAACCCGCCTGCCAAAGCAAGAGACGTAAGAGATGCGGGTTCGATCCCTGGGTCGGGAAGATCCCCTGGAGGAGGGCATGGCCACCCACTCCAGTATTCTTGCCTGGAGAATCCCATGGACAGAGGAGCCTGGTGGGCTACAGTCCACAGGGTCTCGAGGGTCGGACACGACTGAAGCGACTTAGCACACGCATGCAATCACAATTACTACTCTATTTCCTAATAGGGGCTTCCCAGGTGGCTTAGTGGTAAAGAATCTGCCTGCAATGCCAGGGACCTGGGTTTGATCCCTGGGTTGGGAAGATCCCCTGGAGGAGGGCATGGCCACCCGCTCCAGTACTCTTGCCTGGAGAATCCCATGGACAGAGGAGCTTGGCGGGCTACAGTCCATAGGGTCGCAAAGGGTCAGACATGACTGAAGTGACTTAGCATGCACTCTTATTTCCTCATAGCTCCTTATCCATATTTTTTTAATTGGGATCACAGAGTATATACACTTTTATATCCTTCCCACTTCATTGTATGCAGTAAGAATGCTTCTGATTTATTCATTAATCTACATTTTAAATGGCTGCCTCATCCCGGGATAGGATGCGGGGCTTCCTGCTTCTTATCGTGATAACAACACAATGAACCTCTTCACTCACAGATCTTCATTGCTTTATTGGCAATTCTCTGATCTGTCATTGAGTTAACACTGGTTGACATGGCCATTCCAGTCTCCTCCGTAGACTTTTCTATTTCTTTTGTTCCTTTTCTCAACCCATTAGCGGTTACACTTTGTCACATTCACAGCTGGTGTCGTTAGAAGGAGACTGAGGAGCCCCTGCAGGCTGAGCCCCTCGTGGGTCTTGAACGAGGGTCCCCCGGCAGTGCCTGGCCAGAGACATGACGGCTTCATTCCCAGAAAGGATTCCATTTAACTCAGCCGGTGGAGAGCTGGAACTAATACGGACACATCAAGGCTATGCAAACATTTGTAGGAGGACGGCCTCCTTAATAATGCATCGTGAAGACCTGGTGATGAGTTGTTAAAACACATAAGATGGGAACTGAATTTAAAGCCAAGACATTCAAGTCGGTGACATATCTGGGTGGGTGGACCCCTGACCCATTCTAAGAAGGCAAGCCAGACGCCTGGAGCCATTTTTTCACCCCCAAGGGAGGCTCTCCAAGCACAGTGACTGAATTCATCGTGGCTTCATTAGGACACACACACACACGGAGCTATTTCTCTGCTAGAAGAGGGTCTGCCCCCCTCAGCGGGTTACCGAGGTGTTGTAAAACTAGAGGCCACACAACTACGGGCTCGCTTCTTGGCCGTGGACAGAAGGGCATTTAAAGCAGAAAAGGTAACACCTTGGGGATACTTTTGATGGGAGGTCACCGTGGGCCCCTACCAGAACTTTGGGGCCTCCCCTGGAAAGGAGGGGAGGTCTGCGTGCGGCTGTGTGGCTCTTCGTGTTCACTGCAGACCCCCATAACCACGGGGGACCCCACGCAGCCCTACACACCGTGTGCCCTGCCGTGCTGACGTTACCTGTCACCCCTGAGAACTGGGCCCCCAAACGGTAGACACCAAATAGCTCCACCTGCTGGCTGGCCTGTCCAGGCTGGCCGTGAGCTGTCTGAGGACAAGGCCACGGTCCGTCTCGTTCTGGATGGCTGAGGCCTGACACAGAGCCAAAAATCAGAAACGTGCTCTGAATTTTAAAAAAACAGGGGACACTTTCATGACGCCCTTTCCCACTCCTCTCCGCCAGCCTCGGGACAGTCAGTCTGGGCCCTCCGGCCGCTCCACAGAGACGGGGCTGGCAGGACGTACGCTGCTGCCATCGCACACAGAGACCCACCGGCCACCCGCCTCCTGACCTGCTCCAGCCGGCTCTCCCCAGGCCCCTCGGCAAGGCAGGAGGCCGTCTTGTGCCCTGAGCGGTGTCCCGAGGGCTTTCCAGGAGAGCCCAGCTGGTCTCTGGGGAGACCCCGGAGCCTGGCGCCAGGTCAGGCCTCTCAAAGGCCCACTCTCCAGAAATGCAGCTGTCCTGAGAGGTGACCAAGCCATGATCCATCTGTCCTCTGCAGCCAATAGGTCCAGGAGACCGTGTCCATCTCTCCTGATGTGGGGCTGGTGTTCCCCCGGTCCGCAGGGGCGGAGGCGAGGGTGGTGTGCAGGGAAGCTGGCTGCCCCGCCAAGCATGAAGGATCCAACGCCTGGCGGGTAGGAGCCTGGTCGGTCCTTGGGAAGTCATTTGACTTTCTAAGCAACCTCTCCAAAGCAAGAGGTGCTGCAGTCGCTTATCGTAACTAAATGGGATCGAACACTAAGTCGGAGGCCTTAGTGGATAACCCAGGGCCTTCGCTGGTGAAGAGTAGAATCAAGAACCTCGAGAGAAGAAGCTCCATCACTGGGAAAGTAATCCGCCAGCCGCTGGTTCTCGTCCGCCAGCCGCGGCCCCACCGCCTGGAGCCACGAGGAAAGGCCCTGCGCTGTGTTGCTGAGAGGAGGGCACCCCTTACGTCTCAGGGCTGCCACTGATCTGATGGTGCCACGCCGAGATCGATGGCTCCTCTTGGAGAAACTAAAGCCGCGCTTTCAAAGCTTGTATTTATTTGTCACCTTCACAGTTTACTCCCATCGCCTGCAAGATCAATGTGTCACCAGTTCCAAGGGCGACGTGGGAAGCGGGGCTGGGAGGAGCAGTGAAACCAGGCTCCCCTGCCAGGCGGCCGCCCCAGGAAACACTCCACGGGGCGCATTTCTTCTCCTCGCACATTTCACGTCCCAGACCACGGAAACTGACTGAAGTCAGGTTGGCCACCACTGGGGCCAACACCATGAAGTTCAAGAAACTGGGTAACTAGCTTGACCAGCCAGGATGCGGCTGCAGGCTCGGGTTTACAGAAACAATTAGAAACAGCCGCCCTCCTCAAACACCGCAGCTGGCGCCTATAACCAAGACAAACAAACTTCGCCTGTCTCTCCTGTTTCCCCCTTTTTTTGTTCAATTTCAGAACACTCAGTGCACCAACAAGGCGGGGAGCATTTCACTCTTGACTGGGTGCAGTAAGATTGCTAATCAGGATTACTTGATTCAGTCAACACCGACTTCAATAAAAAAAAAAGACCCCCCCCCCCAAATTATCATAAATATAGAGAAAGAGCAGGCAGCGGTGACAGGTGATTAAAATCTCATTCACTTGGAATCCGTCTGATTCGTGGGGGCGGGGGCAGTCAGCCCGATTCCGCATGCGATCGTTATCTCTGTGGGGCTCTTGCGAGGACTGGCATGCATGGGACCACGAGGGCCCCACAAACCAGAAACGCGGGGCCCCGGGAGCAGGCTGGGAGGCAGGACCGCTATGAGCCACGCGGGGCGGGCTTGCGGGGGCTGCAGGGGGCTGCTCGGGCCGAGGAGGGCTGCACAGAGGGGCACAGGCCCGCATCAGAGCCCTGGAAACTCGAGACTGACAGTGAGTCTTCAGAAATGTCTCCAGGACTGAAACCAGCCTGCTCAGCATGAGAGACGGCATTCGACTGAGCCAACGCAATCCCTCCGCACGTGAGAAGGAAGATGGATCGCGAAACCCTCGCAAGCCACTGAGGGTGGCGCGGACCCTTTTCCAGGCCCCTTGGTCTCTGCAAGCTGAGTCATCTTTAAAGCCCGCCCCCCAGGGCCCCTAGATTTCTGTGCACTTCCTCAGCCCCACGGGGCCCCACTGCGTCCATCGGCAGCATCACAGCCATCAGCGAGAGGGCGAGGGCGTGGACACAGACAGCCCATCCCACCCCTGCCCTGCCAGTGCCAGCCACGGGGCCTCAGCCTGGGCATGGTGCCCCTGGCACGCTCCGCCCAGCGGGCTAGCACCTGCCTCTCCAACCTGTCCCCTCCCCCACCTTCCTTCTCACAGCTTCCCGGCTCCAGGGAGGACGTCCCTGGGATGGAGACCCAGCCCCCAGCCCCAACCTCGCTCACCAGACTCGAAGCGAAACTACAGGACCCCCAGTTCAATCTCAGGCTCCGAGAAGCAGCGAAGAACACTTTATGCTAAGTACGTCCCATGCACTATTTGGGATAACCCGTTCCTGAAACGTTGGCCGTGCTTCTCTGATTGAACTGGGGGTCCTGTGTGTTGTGGGGACCACCGGAGCCCTCCCTGAACCGGCCCCCTCCTAGCCCTGAGCCTCAGGGCACCTCCTCTGCTCCCCCCAAGTCATCTTCACCCACAGGGCCCCAGAGCCCTTCCTGCCCTGCAGGCAGAGACACCACTTCCTCCTGGGCTGGCCCACGGGCTCAGGGCAGCCCCACCCCACCCCCGGGCACCAGGGGCAGCTCCTGCCTGAACAGGGAGACCTCCTTCTCTGGCATCAGCGTCATTTGCGCCCTGGGGGCAGGTGTCTGTGCACAGCTGTTCTTGCACACAGTAGGTGCTCAATAAACACCGGCACCTCTAAGTGGGCCCCCGGACGTGCACAGGGTCACCGGGGCGCCTCTTTCTGGCTGTGCTCCCTTCCAGAAGCCCTGCTCTCCCGGGACTGTTGATGGCTGCTGATTTGCAGACTACTAAGTGGGTATGCAGAGTGCATCATGAGAAACGCTGGGCTGGAAGAAGCACAAGCTGGAATCAAGATTGCCTGGAGAAATATCAATAACCTCAGATATGCAGATGACACCACCCTTATGGCAGAAAGTGAAGAAGAACTAAAGAGCCTCTTGTTGAAAGTGAAAGAGGAGAGTGAAAAAGTTGGCTTAAAGCTTAACATTCAGAAAACTAACATCATGGCATCTGGTCCCATCACTTCATGGCAAATAGATGGGGAAACAGTGGAAACAGTGTCAGACTATTTTTTTGGGCTCCAAAATCACTGCAAATGGTGACTGCAGCCATGAAATTAAAAGACGCTTACTCCTTGGAAGGAAAGTTATGACCAACCTAGACAGCATATTAAAAAGCAGAGACATTACTTTGCCAACAAAGGTCCGTCTAGTCAAGGCTATGGTTTTTCCCGTGGTCATGTGTGGATGTGAGAGTTGGACTGTGAAGAAAGCTGAGTGCCAAAAAATTGATGCTTTTGAACTGTGGTGTCGGAGACGACTCTTGAGAGTCCCTTGGACTGCAAGGAGATCCAACCAGTCCATCCTAAAGGAGAGCAGTCCTGGGTGTTCATTGGAAGGACTGATACTGAAGCTGAAACTCCAATACTTTGGCCACCTCATGTGAAGAGTTGACTCACTGGAAAAGACCCTGATGCTGGGAGGGATTGGGGGCAGGAGGAGAAGGGGACGACAGAGGATGAGATGGCTGGATGGCATCACCGACTCGATGGACATGAGTTTGGGTAAACTCCCGGAGTTGGTGATGGACAGGGAGGCCTGGTGTGCTGCGATTCATGGGGTCGCAAAGAGTTGGATACGACTGAGCGACTGAACTGAACTGAAGTGGCAGGCTGACTGCTGGAGGGTTTCAGAGTTTCCTGCCCGTCATTTCTCTCCAAGTCCCACCTGCTCCTTAATCGCTGGCTCCTTCACTCCTGTTGGGAAGGGGGTATTCTCGGAGGCTGTGAGCAAGATGAGCCATCCCACAGGCACCAAACAAGCCCACACGTGGCCACAGCCCGGCTCCATGCTCACACCTTCGCTGCCCCTCCTGCGGTCCAGCCGGAGGTCAGCAGGACGCACGTGGGGCCTGTGGAGCCGGACTGGCCCTCACAGAAGCCCAAGCTCATTCCTGAGTGTGAGGCTGGGCCTGCGGGACCTCTGGGAGGATCAGGATGTGGCCTGGATCAGGAGCCATCTAACAGAGCCTGGGGCTGTACGTGTCGGCAGGGTCCTCCACTGGAGCCGCCTGGGAGAGGCTATGGGAAACCTCACGGGTTCTGGGCTTCCTCCCTCAAGGGATCCGGGAGGGTCCCAGGCTCACCGCCTCAGCACCCATGGCAGAGTCGGGGTCCCTCTGACAGGCGACCCCAGGCCCTCTCAGCTGTCAGAGGGGGTGATAGGTCCCACCCACCTGGCTCAGGGTGGGACAGAGGGCCCAGCACTGCCGCCCCGGGTGCAGGTGGGCACGTCTGTCCAGCCTGCAAACTCCCACCAGTGGGGACCACCTCAAGGGCACAGCAGGGGCGCAGGCTGTGGGGCTCCAGCCCTAAGGGCTGGCTCAGACCTGAGCACACGGCGGACGTGCACAGTCAGCAGCAGACACGTGCGCCCCGCCAGGCTGGGCAGCAGGCCGACACCCCTGGGCCAGAGCTACTCGCGGCCTGCCACGGCACTCTGCACAGGCGGGGCTCGGGCGCTGGTCCCAACCTCAGCCCACTGCTCCGGTGTGTGGTCCGTTCCCGCAGACAAGCCCAGGGCAGACCTGCACTTGCCAAGGGGCGCTGCCTCCGGGAAGCTCCGATGGACACCCATCCAGCCCAGAGCCCAGCCCCATCCACCCCAGCCCCTCCGATACTAAGCATACCAGTTACACCTGCCACCCCACAGTTACACCCGCCACGCCCACCACCCCAGTTACACCCGCCACGCCCGCCACCCATTATTACACCTACCACGCCCACCACCCCAGTTACACCCGCCACACCAACCACCCCAGTTACACCCGCCACGCCCGCCACCCGTTACACCCGCCACGCCCACCACCCCAGTTACACCCACCACACCAACCACCCATTACACCTACCATGCCCGCCACCCCAGTTACACCCGCCACGCCCGCCACCCCAGTTACACCTGTCACACTGACCACTCCAGTTACACCTGCCACACCAACCACCCCAGTTACACCTACCATGCCCGCCACCCCAGTTGACACCTGTCACACTGACCACTCCAGTTACACCCGCCAAACCAACCACACCAACCACACCAGTTATACCAGCCACACCCACACCAGTTACACCCGCCACGCCCACCACACCAGCCCCTGCCACCCCATAACCTCAGGCAGAGCTGAGAGAACTCCTAGTCTCCCAGATGGTTTACCCTGGTTTCTTGGCACCAGACTCCACGTGGTTGGATGCATGTGTATGTAAGTAGCTCAGTCGTGTGTGACTCTTTGCGACCCCATGGACTGTAGCCCGTCAGGCTCCTCTGTCCATGGGATTTTCCAGGCGAGAATACTGGAGTGGGTTGCCATTTCCTTCTCCAGGTTTGACTCATGAGAAGAGCTCTAAGCCAGGGCCCACCTGACCCACCGCCTGCTCCAGACAGGAGGCTGGGAGACCAGCAACTGCAAGGAGGAGCACAGGGGTCCCTTGGAGCTAGATGGGCCTCTGGGAGGAGGCAGCAGGCGCTCAGACTCACAGCGCCTCTGCACTTGGGAACCTGGAGCCCACCCGCGTCAGATGACTCTGGAGAAGCCCCCGCGGCAGCACGACCTCGGGTTCTGAGGCTGCAGAGAGGCCCCCAGTGTGAGCAGAGGTGAGGCCGTTTCCATGGCAGCATCCAGATGAGGGGCCCTAGGGCCTCCAGAAAGGGGTCCCTGAGAAGAGAGAGACCCCAGGGACACACCAGCGGGCCATGGTAAGAAAAATGAGCCAGACTTTCGTCCTGTGTCCAGCCCTCAGGACGCCCCAGGCTTGTGGCGAGGCCGTTCCCCTGCCACCCCTGGGAGCTCTGCAGTGTCCATGTGGCGGTCCACACTTGTCACAAAGGACCAGCCAGGGTCCCACGTGTCTGGGCAAGGACCACACCTGGGGTCCCTCGGAGAAGAAAGACCACCCACCCTGGCCTGCGGGGTGGCCTGGGCGTGCCAGTCCCTGCACGGGGTCTGGTCACAGCTCGGGTCCAGCAAAGACCCTCTCCCTCCCCCCACTGCCCACCCCCAGGCCAGCCATCCTGGGCTCCCACGGCCACTGGGCACTGCCCTCAGGAAGCCTGTGTCCTTCCCAGGCCCAGCTCTTGCCAGCTCCCGCCCAGACGACAATTTCTGAGTGATTTCCAGGGGAAACACTCCATCCCCACATCTTTCAACCTTAACAGGTGGAGCATGATGAAAAACCATCCTTTTCCTAAATAATGTTACTTTCTCTTTCGTGGGCTCAGGGGACAATTTTGATAAAATATATGATTCAAAACACTTTAAAGTAGCACACATTATTTCCCGTGTGCTCCCTGGCACGCCATCCACACTGTCTCGGAACCACACAAACTGTAAAGAGACCAAAACGACAAACGGCCTTCTGGAGAAGGACCTCTCCTCCACCCTCTGGTGCGTTTTCCATCCAGGGCGGCTTAGAGACGGTGCTTTCCCAGGGACCCCTCCATGAAACAGAAAGCGTTCCGCTCTAGAGCGAAACTCTGTGTGTGTGTGTTTTTAAGTCAATGGGAGAAAGAGGGAAACGACTAAATAAGCAGGTAGGCAGTGGACCATCGGGGGCGGCCAAAGGGCTGTCTTTGCCCGCTGTTGGCTGAGGGGAAGGATGGCCCGCAGCTGGCGGGCCAGGGGCTCCTCCACGCCGGGTTCCGGCCTTTGCTCAAGTGCTTAGAGACTCCTGAGCTGGGGGAGGGGAGGGCGCAGAGCTCTCCAGGGCTCAGCCTGGGGAGGCGGGGAACTCTGGGGACAGAACCAGACCGGACCCACTGGCCAGCCTTCTGGATCCCATCAGACTGACAGGGGATGAAGACACAGGCTCACGGAAGTGACCAGTTGGCATCTGATAACTCAATTATCCCAACTCGATCCTTTCAAAGCTCCTGAACCTCTGACCTGTCCCACACAACAAGGCCTCTTTGTGTCTCTGCTTCAGATGGACGCAAAGCCGCTCCGCTGCACAAAGTAACTAGGGAACCTCAAGTCCACTACATTTCTGAAACGGATCATCTCTGCCCACCCCCCACCCCACCAGAAGGCAGTACCTATGCGGGGCAAGGACACAGACAGTTTCCTAAGACTTGCCATTCTTTGCAAGAGCAGAAAAGCAGAAACAAGGCAATTTAAAGCTGACTCCTTGGTTATTAAGGGGGCACAGAACCTGAGTGGAGGCCCTCACAATCCCCACCACCAGCCCACCAGTGACCCCTTCCCCCACCACAGGGGTCAGCCTGTCACCTTACAAGTGACGGACAACACACGGAGGATTACTTCAAGCCTGAAAACAGCATCACGGTTTAAGTCTACATAAAACCTCAAGACTTCATCAAAAATAAAAAAATAACCAACAACGACAATCAAAGATGTCATGCCCACCATTGGGTGATGAATGTGAACTTTCCTACCCATCACGGTTTGTGCTGTGAGAGTTTCACTTAAAGACATGATTTTGTTGTTGTGTTTGTTCTGCCAGATCCGGTGAGGAAATGATTCAAGGGAAATTCAGGCCCGGCCCGGCCAACTCTGCTGCAATATTTGCGTTTTTTACTGAAGACATCTGAAGTGTTATAACTTTACACCTCTGCACTTCACCAGTCATGGACCTAATCAGACTGAAACCCTTCCCACACTTCTCATCGATAAAGGGAATTAGAAGTCCCACGTGGAACTGGAAACCCTTCAGTGTCAATGGCAAACTTCCGTCACATACAAGCTGATGCTAGACTATGTTTAAATTTTCCACAGGTGAAGAAAACGGAACCAAATTTATAACTGCTCTTATAAGTGATGTTTCTAAGTCCAGCATCCTGCTAACTTACAAGCAATTCACCAAGCCCCGTGGGTGCTTCTGTCCTAGAAGAGAGGGCCTTCCGTGTCCCTTTGTGGAGGAGGGCATGGCAACCCACTGCAGTATTCTCACCTGGAAGATCCCAAGGACAGAGGAGCCTGGCGACTCAGTCCAGGGGGTCACAAAGAGTCAGACATGACTGAGTGGCTAACACACACGTCCCTCTGGGCGCGTGTACACACGCTCAGTCGTGTCCCACTCGCTGTGACCCCATGGACTCTAGCCCACCAGGCTCCACTGTCCACGAGATGCTCCAGGCAAGAATTCTGGAGTGGGTTGCCATTTCCTCCTCCAGGGGGTTCTCCCGACCCTGGGATCGAACGCACATCTCCTGCATTGGCGGGTGGGTTGTTTACCACCATCGCCAGCTGGGAAGCCCCCCATCTGGCCACACCCACCTCTAGGGAGCATCATTCCTGACATCCCACCCCATGAGGGGATCTCCATCAGACCCGCTTCTGAGCCCCAGCCCTGAACACCCACTGCTCCAGCACACAGCAGGACACAGACGCCCCGGGCGTCCACACGGCAGACCCGACCAGCACGGGGCATAGCTGGCTGTGCCACACGCACCATCCACAGCCCCACCCCTGCCACACAGACCCGGGGGGGTCCCCTCCACGCATGCCCGTCACACACACCCCACCCTGGGCTCTGCTGAGAAAGGGCAAGCCCGGCTCAGAGTCCCCGGGGCCGTGAGACACGGGCCCATGACTCTCAGGGCTGTGCAGGAGAGGGATGAAGGAAGGGCCCCTCGGCCTGGGCTGTTGTACCCTTCCCAGCTTGGCGGCCTCAGACGAGCCTCTGAATGTCCCCAAACCTGATGAAACAACAGGGTTATAACAGGATCAGGGCCATGGAGGTGTACCTGGTGAAGAGGCTGACTTCACACTCAGCAGACACGAGTAGCCACAATCACACTCAGGAAACACGAGTGGCTGTGATCACACTCAGCAGACACGAGTGACCGTGATCACACTCAGCAACACGAGTGACCGTGATCACACTCAGCAGACACGAGTGGCTATGATCACACTCAGCAGACACGAGTGGCCGTGATCACACTCAGGAAACACGAGCCACCGTGATGACACTCAGCAGACACGAGTGGCCGTGGTCACACTCAGCAAACACGAGTGGCCACGATCACACTCAGCAGACACGAGTGGCCGCGATCACACTCAGCAGACACGAGGGGCCGCGATCACACTCAGCAGACACGAGTGGCTGTGATCACACTCAGCAGACATGACTGGCTACGATCACACTCAGGAAACACGAGTGACCGTGATCACACTCAGCAGACACGAGTGGCCGTGATCACACTCAGCAGACATGAGTGGCTATGATCACACTCAGCAGACATGAGTGGCTGTGATCACACTTAATAAACACGAGTGGCTGTGATCACACTCAGCAGACACGAGTGGCCGCGATCACACTCAGCAGACACGAGTGGCTGCGGTCACACTCAGCAGACACGAGTGGCCGCGGTCACACTCAGCAGACATGAGTGGCTGTGATCACACTTAATAAACATGAGTGGCCGTGATCACACTCAGCAGACACGAGTGACCGCGATCACACTCGGCAGACACGAGTGGCCGCGGTCACACTCGGCAGACACGAGTGGCTGTGATCGGCTTAGCTGTGACACCACCGTCACTCGTCAGGAGGTGGCCGCCGCCCCGCACGCCTCCTCACACCCGCTGAGGAGTGACAGCACGGGCCGGGCGGGGAGGAGACAGCCTTGTCCCTCCTGCGGGCACCCTTAGCATCCACTGCGCCTCAGGAAGGGCCGCGGGGACTCGGGGCCCAGGCTGTGCGAGGCGCACCCCGCCCGGAGACCTGAGACCAGGGCTGCCTCTGACACCCGACTCCAGCACCCCCCAGCCAGGGGCACCCACGACTGGTCACAGCGGGCTGACCCAGACGGTGCAAACAGGTGGACCTGCACCCCGGGTCTGAGGCTGCCCCATCGACAGGAAGGAGCCCTTCTGTTCCCTGGGACCCCGCTTGGGAATACTGGGCGACAAAGCACAGACATACGTTATGGTTGTTTAGTCATTAAGTCGCGTCCGACTCTTGGCAACCCCACGGACTGCAGCATGCCAGGCTTCCCTGCCTTTCACTACTACTTCCTGGAGCCTGCTCAGACTCATGTCCATTGAGTCGATGATGCCATCCAACCATCTCGTCCTCTGTTGCCCCCTTCTCCTCCTGTATGTATTTTAAGTTGGGAGGGTGAAACATCCCACCCTTGGTAGGCAGGTTGAGGTGAGGTAAGTCAGCACAGACTCGACGGCTGGCGGGCTAGCGGGCCCCAGGCTGGAAGCAAGAAAGGGCCCGCAGCAGCTTAGGGCGACTTAGCAGGAGTGTCGGCTTTCAGGGCAGCCGTGGTGTCAGGAGGCCAGGCTGGGGCTCGGGGGCCCCCGCTCAGAAGCGGGAGGCATGAAAGCCCGGGAACGCATCTCTGTCCCAGCCTAGCCGCCGCGCTCAGCTGCCAGGTGGCCTTGCCTTTCTGGGGGGCCACGGGCTGCCCCCCAGGGGCCCCATCACCCAGGAATGGCCCCCAAGCCCGGGCTGGGGCCACAGAACTATAGTAAAGGTGGCTCTGGTCCATGGCCGCGGGCCCCTGGGAGGCAGCGGGGACACGGGCCCCAGGGTTTCAGAAAGCAGGAGCGGGGAGGCCTTGCCTTGGGGCCCAAGGGCCAGGCCATCTGACGGAGGTGGCCAGGCAGGCGGGCAGCTCAGGCGCGAGGAGGGCAGTGGGAGAGATGATCAGGACTCCGCCCAGAGGGCCGCCGGGGGCAGGGGACAGGCGGACATGGCGACCCTCGGAGGCGTCCGACCAGGAGGTTTCGGGGTCAGGCCATGCTCTGGTCAGACCCCTGGGATAGGCCGGAAGCTGGGGAGACACCCACGAGAGGCTCAGCCAAAGTCAGCCCCCAGGGGGAAGAGCGCACACGGGCTGGGCATCCACGGCAGGCACAGGGCGCCCCCCCATCACAGGGGGCCGGGGGCTCACGGGCCAGACGGATCAGGACTGGCTGCTGCAGGGAGGGAGGCCCCCAGTGCAGGCTCAGTGGTCCCAGCTCCCAGTCCTCAGTCCCTCCAGCTACGGGCCCCATCATTAAGGGAGCATGGCCCCCCACCCAAGGCACAGGTGCTTCCGGGGGCCTCCGGCCACTCACCGTAGACCCCGGCGCGCCAACTGCTTTGCGTTTACAACCACAGAACCGTGGTTGTATCCAGGGGATGCGCGTCTCCGTGGACGATGAGTGATTTTAGACCATCTTCCCGCCGGGGAAACCCCGGCTGGGTGGCCGGCCCAGGACTCTCCCCGCTCTGGCTGTTTCCACCCCAGATGCGTCGACAGGAATAGCCCCTCCCCCCAAATCACAAAAACAGAGAAGCTATCTAACCCGACGCTGGGGGGGGTGGCTTCTCGGCTCCTTCCAAACAAAAGGGAAACAGATCTACGCGTCACCACGGCCACTTTCCCAGGGCTCCCAGCCACCGCTGCCTGAAAGACAGCCCCCAGGACGACGGCGGGCACCCCCGAGCTCCAGGCCTGCCCTGTGAAACTGACCTGCGAAGCGGGTAATTCAGGCCCCCGGGAGGTGGGGGGCCTGTCTCTTCCAAACGGGGAGTATTCCAGAGACAGGATCTCTGCTCGCAAAAGCATGCAACCATAACATTTATTTCTTCCATATAACGCTTCCTGTTTGCAAATCTGGTGACCGCATTTGAATCCATCATCGACAAGATCTTATTTTTAAATGAACTCAATGGAAAATTGTATTAAATATTTACGAAGATTTTAAAAGACCAATACAGTCATTCCTCCCATGCACACGGAACCGGGGTGGGGGGTGAGGGGAGGCCCGTTTTTTTGTGCAGAGTGCTCGGGTAACGGGCATCTGCTTGGAAGCTGGTCACCTGGGCCAGCCTCTGACGCCGACCACACAGTGATGTGAGTTCAGTGGACCTCAGAGCAAGATACCTTCTGATCTAGGGTGCTTCCTTATTTATGGCTTTCTAACGGGTGTCTTCCTCCAGGTTCTAAAAGAAAGGCTGTAGAGAGATAGGTTTCGGTCCTCCGGCCTCCGCTGCTCTGCCCGCCTGATGGGAAGTGACTGTAAGCTCCCCCGGCTGCACAAAAAGCCAACTATTTCTTCCACACAAACAAGGCCAGTCAGGGTGTCTGCACGCTGCCAGGAGGCTCTTCATTACAGCGTGCCTGCCCCGGCGTTCCCAGTTGGAGAGGATTCCAGCCACTCTCCACAGACAAATAAACAGCAAATACTTACAGGGGGGACAGCCTTGTAGAACCGATTCCTTAATCAACAGTTAAAGAAGCAAATTGGATTTGCCCTATCACACACACACACACACACACAAAAATGAATTCCAGATTGTCGTTTTTGTCTTAAGCACAAGAAGGTTGTCTTAGAGGCTTGGCTGGATAATTTCATTTTAAAAGTATCTCTAAAATTTGACATCCCTGGGGATTTGCGGTTTTCTCCATCATTATATAACTGTAAACTTCTGGATGTTAGAGATTGGATAATTTCTTTCAGCTGGACCTGGCCTCCAGCACCCTTGGCCGTTCAGAATGAGCGCCAATGGCTGGCCGGCGTTACCAGGCGGGCTTGGGAACAAGGCGAGTCCCCAGCAGGCACGGCCAAAGTTTTAGTGTGCGATCCACTCCTGATTGATTTTCCTAAATACAGGTTCTCCTCGCTCGGCTCTTAGTTAAAGGAACGGTCAGAAATTCTCTGGACCGGCCGCATCTATGCCAGCGAGCAAAACACGGCGGAAACACACACACAGCCTCTTTAAGGCTTTCTGGTTGGACCCCGCATAGCAGCTTTTCTGTGCCGAGTTCTGCGGGACCATATGTTCACACGACATTATGGAGAGAAGCTGGCCTCCAGCACGTGACAGGCCTGGGCCGGCAGACCCAGCCGAAACTGCTCAGTGCTCGTGAAACCCACGGCAAGCGAGGTGGAGCCTGCGACTCCAGGGGTGAAATACACACTTCCCCACCCACCCCACCCCACCCCATCCCCAGCTGTCCCGCCTGTGCGTGATTTCTGAGTTGATTAACGTTTCATTTCTAGCGTTATGCTATCATAGCCTTTATGTTTTAATCCATTTCTCACAGCGTGGGAAAAGAAAAATATCATTATTCTAGTAATCAAGTTATTCCTGTGAAATCCTAAATAAAATGAGAATTTTATTAAAGATATTTATCTTATACAACAAGAACAAAATCAATTTGCACTGCCGGTCCGGCATCCCGTTACAATAACATTAAAATATACTGTTTATCTGGGGCGCGGGAGCCGTGTCTCCTTTCAGAGTGGTCAATGAGGACAGGACCACAGTGCACTTCGTTCTCAACAGTGGCCTGGCAGCTGGACGTGGAGGAGAGCATTTTTATTGTTAATCAATGCCAATCAATTCTGAGCCTTGATGTTAAATAGGGATCAATACCGCTGGCTGCAGATGAGATCTGATTTCAATTGGTGAGCAAACCTGCAGAAGTTTTTAATCATAGGGTAAATCAAGACCTGGAACATAAGTCAGATGAATTAATACAGGCCGTGCAGGACCTCTCTTGCCACTGATCCAGCACAAGGAAATTTCTGTCATATTTCATTACCACTCTTAGGGCACGCTGAAGGCAGCGTTTGGGGAGCATTTTCTGAGTGGGAGCTGGAGCGCCCCTCGTGCCGCTCGCCATCCCCCCGCAACTGCAGGCAGCTGGCCCGCTGAGTATAGTTATACGTATGCCCCATGAATCTCATTTTATGCGATTAAGATCCATAAAAATTCAATAGCTTTTCTTCTGCAATTCACATTTTACCTGGTGAAATATCATAAGAATTTCATTATCTTTGCAGCTGTTGCCTAGGATCAGGCAAAGGTTATTATCCTCTTCGAAAACACTATAGAATATGTACGAAAATGTCAGGAGAACTGGGCATTTAAAGCTTGATTTTTTAAAAGAAAAACACTGTCTGAAGTTTAGAATAAACTGTACTTGACATTTATGGACCATGATGCATTTCTCGGTAAACTGATTTTGCAAGGAAATTCTTTGAATTCGACTCTCTGGCTGGATTGTAAAAGGAAAAGGAAAAATGGGGGGGGGGGGGGCTGGGTGTGGGAGCAGAAGGGTGGAGGTAAAGGTGAGGGAGGCGGGGGAGGCGGCAACGCAATTCAAAGCTGAAGGCCGCCCCCCCCCGCCCCCTCCCCGCACCCATCCACGTCAGACCATGCAGGGTTTCGTAACCTTTCAGATAACCATCCCGGGGAAGATAACTCGGAAGAACCCTAACCGATTGCCAGGGCCTAATCCTATGGATCATTCAGGCCCGTTTAAAGCATTTGAAGAAAAATGGCCAGTGCAAAGAAGGTGATTGATCAGAAAGCTCTGTAAATCACGCGGATTCGGTACAGTCCTCGGCCTCCACTGCTAGGGTTCCATCTAGGATGATAAATTAGCATTAGATGGGACCTAATGAGTTTACTAAACATTTGGGATTTGTGCTAATAAACTGGCTGGCTGTGAACTCGCAGAAGCAATGAGCAATCCCGGGGCTCCCTCTTATCTCTGTACATGACAGTTAAACCACGCTTCCAATCTGCGATCAATTCATCATCCGACACCATTGTACATTCTTCACAAAAAGATAATTACTGCTTCCCTGGATCAGAACACTCATATTTCCTTGGAATTGCAGGTCTTGATAGCAGGGACTGTCACCACCTCCTCCGAGCCCCACTATACAGCTCTATTTATGATCATTATTTTCGCCTAAACAAGCCTTTTTCCTCAACTTGATAACGAAACCCGCTATGATGAGAAGGGAACAGTTAAGGCATTGTTTCCTCTGCGGAGTGCTTCTACGTTTAGTGGAGGCCGCTGACAAATATTTTATTCAGGGCATTAGTAAAAGTTTCCACTCGTTAGAAGATATCGCTTCCATTTCCTTCAGAAGAAAAAAAAAAAAAATCCTGTTCCCCGGCTCTGATTTGTTCAAACACTGAAAAGGAGCAACAGTGAAGCAAGTGGTATAACAGAGAATAAATCAAAACATGATTAAAAAGGCCGGAGCGGTTTTCAAATCACAAGCTCCTGGCGTTGCTGCCTCCAGGTCTCCAAGACCCTCCGTCCCCGCCCCGCGCGGGGCTGCCCAGCAGACTGGTCAACTCTGTTTGACCCCCAGCACACGCAATAAATTACTATAACACACAACTCTGAAACAATGTAAATTAGTTACTGCTCACAGTCTAATAAATGGGAACAAATGTGTTTGGGGCTGGAGTAGGGTTCTGGATGCTCTAATTGCTGGGAATAATTATAATGGGTCTTAGGAAACACGGGCAGCAGTCACTTGTCATGACAAATGCCCCTGGTCCCGCAAATGTGCTTCTGACCACAGGACTTGTAAGAGCCAATTTTTTTTTTTTCCCTTCAACTTAAAATACGCTTAGAGACCTTGCCTTATTCACGATCTTGTGCGCAGGTCCTTTTAAAACTATAAAGCCAATCTCTTGTGTCATACTTACTATTCAGAACCAGGGCAAGTTTATTTTTACTGTAAAGCTTTTCTTAGATTGTCAGTGGCCTGCCACAGGCCACTGTGGCGAGTCCAGCACAAAAGCTTGGGTGACCAGCAGAAGACGCAGAGAATCGGTCGTTCGCTGGGGCAGCGGGAGTCAAGAGAACAGGGGCTCTTTTTGAGCCACACAAAGGCATACCTCTGGATGGGAGACCTCGCCGTTTATTAACTTGCATAACTCATTTATTTGTTCAAAGGAATGATCTTTGGGGAAAGGGCTGTTATATTTAGAAGCCGCTTGTCAAATTTAATAAATGATAGTTATTGCCATTTTTCTCCCCTGAAAGCACTTCCCCAGATCCTTCCCACCTTTCCCTGGGGCCCCCCCTGGCCAAGGACCAATGGGCAGCCCGCATCTCAGTAACTGATGGCTGTTGCCCGGTGGCCAGATCCGGCCCACGACCTCGGACGGTGGGGATGAGCTGCACGTCTGATCCAATCCCCCACTTATTTCCTGACCCAATCTTCCTCATGTCAGAGGACAAATCGCTTCATTGAGAAAATGGAAATGGACGGGGAGCTCCCTTTGGCAGCATTTCCAATCACCAAATCCCAGGAAGGAGACACGGGGAGGCTGCCGGGACCACCCCATCCCCGCGCACTGATCTGATTTACAAACCCTTCCTAATGCGAAACAAATGCTGTGGGTGTGAACTCATACTTAACCATAAAAACCCCTGCATTACTCTGTCTCGTATTAAATACCACATATAACTCTCAGCAGGTTTTATGTTGTGTTTTACTGTCAGCAATGGCTAAAGCCGGCCTAACATTTTGTTTGGCAATTAGGAAAATTTGTAGTTTAATTTATTAAACCAAAAAAGCCAACAACTACACTCAGGGCTGAATTCATTCTGCTTTTTATGCCACAGTGTAGCACATTTGCCTTCCCAATAATTTAATCATTCTCCTTTTATGGCCTGTGTGATTTAAATGTTGAAAAAAATATTATTTGGGGGGAAAAATCACTTTGAAAATAAGCACAATTGAGTCATGTCACGTTAATAAATATTTGGTGTAAAGCAGAAATGTTGTCATTTCTTTGGAAAGAGGAGTCAACTATTTCATTTAAACACAGGATGGGACATGCAAGCTTCCGAAGTGACAAGAACCCCATGAACAACATCCAAACATCAAAACACTATGTGCTGCCATAGGCTCAGGAGTTTATCCCAAAAACGCCAAGACAGCAAGTGAAAGGAAAAATAATGTCCAGAAACCTTTAAGAAGAAGAAAAAGGGGGAATTCATAAAGTATTGCAGTGACTATGGGGTCACAAAAACAAATGGAGGAAAGTTAAATGTATATTCCTGAGTGAAAGAAGGCAGTCTGAAAAGGCAGCATGCTTGTAGGATTCCAACCTACAGCTGGAAAGTATGACTTTCTGGAAAAGGCAGAACTATGGAGACAGTAAAAAGATCAGAGGTTGCTGGGAGGGTAGGGTAGGGAGGGACAAACAGCCAGCATGGAGGATCTTTAGGGCAAGGAAAGAAATGATTCTGCAGGACACTGCAATGGCAGATACACGTCACCGTGCGTCTGTCAAAATTCATAGGATATACAACACCCGGAGTAAACCCTAATGTAAACTACAGACTTAGTCACAACACATCCACACAGGCTCACCCACTGTATCCGTGCACCTAAGACAAGACGGCACCAAGAAGGAAAGGGGGTTGTTAATACGGGGGTCTAATTTCTGCCCATGTTTCTGCAAATCTAAAGCTGCTCTAAAAAATAAAGTCTATTAAGTTCTTCTAAAAATATTGTCAAAGCACTTGGGAATCTACAATCAAGTGCAGAGGAAGAAAGGTTAGCTTGGCCTGGACCATCCCTGGGGCAGGTGTGGCTTCAGTGTCCTGCCCAACGGCCACCCGCTTCCTGGCACCGGCCTGGGTCTCCCTGGCTTTCTGCCTGGCCACGGGAGGCCATTCTGCGGAGCTGGACATGAGGCTCTGAGCCAGGACACCTTGGAAGGCGCATCTGCATGAACCTGCCAGAACAGCAAGCGGGCACCTCCTGACCACAGCCCCTGACGCTGAGAATCTTGGAAAACTTTGGGGACCCTTAGAGAGGAACCCCCATTCCTCAATAGGACTGCACCCCTGACCCCTCCCCTGGGTCAAGGGGCTTTTGTGGGATGTTACAGAAAATGAAAAGGGGGGTGCCCGCCCCCCCACCCAGGGTCTTTCTGCACGGGCCCTGTCTCAGCCCAGAGTTAGGGTGGCCTGGCTGCCCACCCTGCCCATCATCGAATCCCACACGTGCGCCCCACAGATGTCAGTCACCCTCAGGTGGCCCCTCCATCCCATCCAGACTGGTCATTTCTGCGAAAGCTGCTTTCAGAAGAACTCCCAGCAAGGGTGAGTTGGCAGTGGTTTTGAGTTGCTGTTGCAACCCTGTCCTGGCATGGCAGGCTTGGACGGTCCAGGTCGGCTTCCCTCCCCCCGCTTGGGGAATCCGTCATCACAAGGGCAAACGTTTTTCAGGGCCTTAATCACTGCCCAAGTTTTTGTCTGGCTTCTTTAACATGGCACCCTGCCCTCAACTGCTTTCTGCTGAGAACGAAGCAAGGGGCAGAAAACCCAGGCGACGAGGGAGGAGGCGGGGCGGGGCGGGGCGGGGCGAGGAGGAGGCGGGGGCGCGGCCGCGGGCAGCGCGGGCCCCTCCCCAGATGTGCGAGCGGCTCGGCCCGCGCGCAGCAGAGACTGTCTGGAGCCGACTCCTTCCGCCAGCGGGGCCTGGGCTCCGGGTCCTACACCACCACCCCTGGAGCCCCTGCCTTTCCGCACATGTTAAACTCATTTCCTCGTGAATTACTGGGAAAGCCAGGCGCGCCCCCCCCCTCCGCTGTTCTGAGGGTGCCGGCCATCCACCCTGGCACCCCGGCCCCGCGTGCATTTTGAGCATTTTCTAGCCCAGCAACTTCCAGCGAAGGCATTACAGAGGGATATTTTTCATTTGTTTTTGTTTTTAAAGGGAAGGGGAAATGAGTGATTCAAAAACAAGCAAAATATGAAAGAGCGGCCCTATTACCTGCACCACCCCCGCAGCCGCATCCAGGCCTCTGCACCGAATTGTTTGCAAACCCACAGCATGTATTAAGTTGACAGATACTACTGACTTCTCTGAATCAACAGTTCTGCAAACAGTCCTCTCCGGCTTCTACAATCTAATGAACGCTAGTTACCCCCAAGTCTGAGGAGCTTATAAAATACGACCGAGAAAACCCATAACACATAAAATTCCTCCGCTTATTTTTCTAAATTATAGCCATATTTTTATTTGAAAGCATTAATAATACCAGCATAATGTCTCATTATATAGAGTTTTGACCACAAACATTTTTGGGAGATTTGCTCTGAAGATAAACAAACAAGAGGCGCTTGTGTGCCGGCGCGGTGACGGAGTGAATGGTTTTCATTTTCTCCAAGTGTAAGCTCCAGAAGCTTTGCCAAGTACAGGTTAAGCTCCTTGAGTTTTCACTTCCTGTACCCCGACTTGTCAATCACTTCCTGTCTGCAAGGACAATTTCCATCATTAGAGCTGGGGATTTTTATCTCCTGCAACGTGCCTCCCGTTGCCACCATGAGTTTGAATTCTGATCAATTATTCACCATCTTTGAAAAAGGTAACCGAAAGTCGCCTCATCCACGGGCACCGCCTCTCTGCGGCCAGGGTCCCCGTCCTCCCTGGGGCGCCCCTAAATGCTCTGACAAGGCCAGCCTCTCCCCTTTCTTCACCGCACGAGAAGGCCTCTGGCCAGCCCCAATTATCTTCTGGTGCACAGAGAGTAATTATTTGCTTCCTGTAAGCATGCGTAACAGAACCCGGAGTTTGGACGGCTTTCCATAAGGTAATCCAATTCATCCAAACCATCCTAACACAATTACAGGCACTGGCGATATCTTTGCTTTTCACCTGATAAGCCTGTCACAGAGGCGCGGGATGGCTTGCGTCAACATACCTCCTGGACTATAGCTTCTGACAGCCCTGGGCCGGCCCCTCCCCTCACCCCCTGTATCTTCCTACCGGCTCCCGGCAGGCAGCTTCTCCCTGCACAGGCAGACGAGCATCAGGGCTGTTTCAGAGTGCTGCGGAAGTCATGATGGGTGTGTGGCTGGTTTTAAAAAACCCGGCCTTCGACGGGCCTGGCTGTGGAGTCCTCAGCCAAGCCAGGCGGCCATAAATCTCTGCAGGCCTCCTGGGCCTCGACCAGAGATGCAGGCGCTGGGCCTGGCGGTGGCTGCCCGGCCGTGGCCGGCGACTGCACGCTGGCATACGGTGGCAGGCAGCCGCAGACCTAGCGTGTGTGATGTCAACTCTCTAATCTCCGGGCTTCCAGGGAGAAAACATACAAAGTGGGGACTGTTCCTGGTGTCTCCCCGTTGAAATGAAAGCATGTCATTGTGGCTCAATAATGCGGCTCTTCCTTTTCTGTTTATTTTCAGAAGTTTATGGGGAAAAAAAAATGTTTAAAGGCTGAATGAGCACGCTGAACTTTTTGCCTCTCCCCACTAGCGTGCCAGGGAATAAAACAGCCATTCACACCTGAGCACCGAGAAGCCAAATGGGGCCGGTGCCAGGCAAAATCAGATTCTTTGTAGCCACGTCCACTCATCCAAAGTGTGTTTTCACCTTGCCAAATTTCTAGCCAATATTTTTCCTTCGCTGAAGCTCCAATGTATTAAAAACAGATCCTGTACCAAAGAGCGTCTCAAAACACACAGCCAAGACCCAGAGAAGGACTCGGGGATCCCAGGACTGCCGGCTGATAATTATATTCACATCCTTCAGAAAACCGAGAAGGAGAAATTAACACCAAACTACACTGTTTTCATTGCCTTATGCAGATGAAATGACAAGTTGCCGTTTAAGAAGTTAATAAACAGTCTCCGTTTTGCAGGTTATCCAAATGCTACTGCATAGAAAACCTTGGATCCCTAAATGATGTGTAATTAAAATTATTTTTAAAATCCTCCTTGACAGGCCAGGGCTTAGCCAAAATGTAAATGACATTAAAGAAGACAATGAATTTAATTTTATTTAATGTCCCTTTTTGCAGACCCTCATTTACATAGCGTTTTTAACAAAAGCGTTGACCTTATAAATGTTGGCATTTGTACAGTTCCCTCGGAGTTGGATTTAATCACGCTCGCTCAAAGCCATGAGGGAGGGAGCCTTAAGTTCTCCGCTTGGAGATGGAGAAGGAATAAAAACATTGGGACTGGTCAAATGTTTATCCTCCCCGCTTCTGAAAACAACCTGACAAGAAGATGTAAGGGGCTAGGGAATAACCCGGTGCTGTTTGTAAGGCTTGGTAATAATCATACATAATCGTTTGGAAATATAGCTAATAAAAAATATAATGAGTGCTCAGGAAAATCGGCATTAGGCCCAAATTACACGATATTAATACTTGAACAGGTGCAGGAAGGCGCTTTAAATGAGGTAAATGAATAAAATGTCCCAGAGCACAACTGTGTGTGCTGACAAAAAGTCAATGCCATGAATAATTCAGCGAGGACCGCTGCCAGCAGAGGTCGGCTCTCTTTGACCTTTGTGACAGGAAGTGAAAGGAAACACTGTTGCCTAAGAAAAAAGAGGAGAGAGAGAGAAAGAAAGAAAACCTCCAATCGGGTCTTCGGCTACCGTTCTGCCATCCCTTTAAAGGTGTAAACTTAAAACTTGTAAATGAATCAAAGGCAGGCTCTGGAGGGCTGCTGGACAGTGGGGGGAGTTGAACGCGCGGCCAGTTAGCGCATCTGACGAAAGACCATGTGAAATCGCAGACAATGAGAGGTTAAGTCAATAATATTTCTCTACAGCCCAGTGTCAATTATGTATAAAAAAATCTGAGGTCAGCTGAAAAGTATTTTCAGAGCCCACAGGGTTGAAATTTTGTAACAGCTGTTAAATATGACAAAACTCCCCCCCCCCCTTTCAAACTAAAGCTATTCCAAACTCTGTATGAAAGAAAATGGGATAAACAGATGTCTGGCTTCCAGACAGGAAAGTAGGACAGACTTGGAATGATAAGTCTCGCAAACTCCATAGGCCCATGCCAGATTTACCGGGGAGGGGGCACTGCCCGCCACAGAGATGCCAGCGAGCGGGGCGCCGGAGACGACACCATCTGGACCCGCCCCGCCGAGCGAGCACACGGTGTGTGACCCGCGCCCCCGCCGCCCCCCTGACCGGCCTCTCCACCTGGCAACAGCTGGACCCTGCACCTCTGGTCCAGTGCAGCCCGGCCCAGGAGGGGAGGTGGCCGCGTGGACCCTCCCCGGCGCTCGCAGAGGGTCCAGGAGACACCGGGGTGGCATGGGAGGAGGGCGAGAGGCAGAGCGTGGTTCTGGTTTAGCAGCTACACCAACATCCTGTAATCATTCACAGGCCTTGGAATGTACGGCTGAAACAGGAGAGATTTATCTGCTCATAGTTGGGATCTGCGGACAATGGGTGTTCCTAATGAAGACCATCTGCTTTTGTGTTTTCCCAGAAAACATTATTCCATGAGGAAAATGATACTCCCACCCTTTTCAGCAATACCCTAAAAAAAATATGTGTGTATAGATACGTGCATATACACACAGGGGTATATCCATAAATGCGGGTATGCATGCATGGGTGTGTGCACATACACATACATATATACACATGTGTAGGTGTGTGCATGGGTGTACACACATGCATATACACGTGTGAGGCTGTGTGCATGGATGTGCAAGTGCGCGCGCACACACACACACACACGCCTTTCCCTCCCTGCATCTGGCTCTCTGCCCCTCACCACCATCCACCACAGCTGCTGCTTCTGCAGCATCTCTTGTTTTGACTTTACAATGCTATGTTTCGCCTTTACCCTATCAGTCATTACGTTGTTTTAAATACACCCCCCCCATATAATTATATTTGTGACGCTATAAAAAAAAAAAGCACTGTTTTACGAGGAAAAAACAGTTAACATAAGTGAAACCTTCACCATAAATTATTAGGGTTTTGTAATTTAAAATATCCTCATTCCCACCCGCCCCTCTTTTTTACAGAGAGGTCTTCCATGCTGCTTGTGAGGATTTAATGCTTCTAAAAAGATAACTAAACTGAATTGTGTAATTAATTGACTTAAAGCATCAGAGTCTATAGAACGTGATTTCCCTGCCAGAGCGCGAAGCCCATTCTCTGCTCTCATAACGCAGACAAGCAGTCTCAACGAGCCGGAAGAGGCTCGGTGTGGGTTAGAACGAATGTGGGCCCATTGATCTCAATTCAGGTTGGAATTATTGGTTTATATCCTCAGGACAAATATGCCTTATCTGGTCAGAACCTGCTAAATGTATCCAAAGGCCACGAGGAGCCGGCAAAGCACATTGTATATAATTCTTTTTTAAGCCAACTAACCAAGTGATGACATTGCTGACGGGGACCTGTAGACTGACTCACCAACCTGATGGGGTATTTTATTCTGCAATACTCAGGAGGAAGCCCCGGCTAGAAACTCAACATGAGCAACTAATTTCAGGAGGCGACACACACGCCACAGAAATGATTATCATTATGAAACTGAAAGGCATCTCAGTTGCAAAAGACTACATCACTCTGACGATGTTTCCCTCCTATTGGCATCTTTCTTTCTCTGATTAACACAACTTGCCCTAGTGAACACTAAACTCTTCGTTTTCTGCCCCCTAGAAATACGCCTTAAAGTGGAGAGTGTGCCAATACTACAATCATTTCACAAAGATTTACATCAAGCAACAAAATGCAAACAGTATTTGTCATGATGAGTGACAGCTCTCTTAA